>NC_133618.1:565074971-565137471 GCF_048593235.1 Sminthopsis crassicaudata
CAATGTACTTCCAAAACAGATAATAGGCTCTTATATTGTCTTCCTATCTCTGCCATTCTGTCTCTGTTTCTGTCTCTGTTTCTGTCTCTGTTTCTGTCTCTCTCTGTCTCTCTTTGTCTCTCTCTGTCTCTCTCTCTCTGTCTCTGTCTCTCTGTTTCTCTCTTAGTTTCTGTCTCTTTCTTTCTCAAACATTACCACATTCATTAATTGCTCACTGTATACCAGACACTTGGGGATATAAAGACAAAAAGAAAAACCATTCCTGACCTCAAAGAGTTGGAATTTTACTGAAGCAATTCAACATGTACACAGATGTAGAAATATAATATAATAAATATAATTAGTATAATAACACTCAGTTAACAAGCACTTATTAAGGCTTACTAAGGGTAGCTAGATGATGTAGTAGATAGAGCACTGGATTCTTCATGAATTCACATTCAGCCCCAGATACTTACTAGCTATGTGATCCTAGGCAACTCACTTAACATTATTTGCCTCTGTTTCTTCAACTGTAAAATGAGCTGGAAAAAGAATCAGCAAACCACTCCAGCATTTTTGCCAAGAAAACTCCACATGGGATCTCAAAAAGTCAGACACAAGTGAAACAAATGAAGAACAACAAAGAATAACAAAGACCTTCAGTCACCAGCACAGAAGGCCAGAAGACTAACCAGCAAGACAAGGCTGAGGCATTTTTAGAACTAGTGAGGTGATTATATGGATTACCTAATATAATTTCTTCTTTTACAGTTAGGGAAAATGAAGCCCCCGAAAGTCAACCAATCTTACACGGAGAGCTAGAATTGGAGTTCAGGCCTCCTAATTCCCAGCGTTCTGTCTACTAACACTCTACAGTACTTCTCTATGCCTTTTACTAAACCCCCACCATAGTTACTTTGTATACCAGAGCCACAGGAAAGTAACAGACTTTGGGGCCAATTTAAAACAAAACAAAACACAACAAAACCCTGATGGTTTTCTAGGAGAAGGAGCCAGATGAGTTTCCAGAGCAGGATGCTTATCTTTGGCCTAGTTTCCTGGGCACCGGACAAAGCCAAGGCTGAATAATCAGTGGACTTCTGAGGGACCTACCCCACTACCCCATGTAAACATAGATCTGCAATGCAAGGGATGACACTCCAGCCTGTACATAAGCAAATGACTTGGGGGGGGGGGGGAGACAAAGTACCATGCTCTGAGCAAAAGCCTTTCTCTTTAGATTGATGCCTCCTGGCAGGCCAGGAGGTCAGAAGAGCCAAATATCCCCTAGCCAAAGGCTGGGAGGTATGTACAGAGCACATGAACAAGCTTCCACTGACTTGAGAAGGGAAGCAGTATCACCAATCCAGCCCCCTCCATCCTCATTCCTGCCTGGAAAAGCAAAAAAGCAACTGGATCCAAGATCCTGAAAATTCACATTTGCCATAAATTTCACGGGAATAGAGCAAGATGAACTAGGACCAATTCCCAGTTGTATACTTTGCCCTGAGGCAAGTCTCAGATTACATGACCAGAGACCTAATGACCTCTGGAGCCCTAATAGCTTAGATATTCCAGTTTCAGACAACAGCAGGAGTAGTGAGCACATACAGAATATCTGGCTAGTCCACCCCACCCCCAATGGCTAAGTCCTGGAAACAAACATTTTCCATCTCTACCCACAGCATCCCAGATGAACCAGGGAGAAATCAACCCACTTCTTTCTGCAGAATTCCTCAGTTTCTGGTAGGCACACATATCTAGGTACTACCATTAATTTACGGAGGAAGTCATAGGTCGCCCTTCATTTGGCAGGGCTGTGGTCAGTATCATAAACAAGATGCTCTTGGTAAGTGTGTGCTTCCTAGTTCTCTATGGCATAGCATGGTACCTCCTACTCAAACCCAGGAGAGACATCAAAGGAGATCTGGGGGAATCAGAATGGTGAGAAATGAAGGGACAGCAACACGCTGACTTTCCCATTACACAGCAGAAGGAAAGAGGGAGGAGGGAACATCTCACTGGAGCAGGGGGCCAGATGTCAGCATTTCCAAACAGAACCCCCTCCCCTGCTCTGTCCCCCCACCAGCATCAGCAACTGAAGGGCAAGCCCTGGGTCCTTGCCCCGGGTCAGCCTTGCGCAAAATCCTTCCCCAGCCAACCTGGGGAGGCAAAGGGGCCGGGCCAAGACTGACAGGGAAAGCTCTGCTGCCTGAGTCACTAAATAGGAGCGGTAGGAAGAGGGGATGTGGGTCACAGCTGTGCCCCTGCTGCCTTCCAGGTCCCTTCCTCCCCACCAAACCCTGCTCAAGGGAAATCTGCAACTAGATAAGAGTCCTAAGGCGAAAAGGAGCAGCTGGCAGGCGGGAGGACTGCCCCAGAGATGAGACTGCAAGCCACTAGACAGTGGAGGGCAGTGGGGAAGCAGGAGAGTAGAAAGAGGAAGGGAGGGCTGGGTGAATTAGAGAAGAGTGCATATTTACTAGGTCGCTGACCCGAAACAGCCAGTATTCTCTGGCAGCAAGAGGCAAAGCTAGTTAAGAGCCCAGATCCCTAAGGGAGGAAGAAGGGGCTTTAAGAGTCATGGGAGTGCCCCAGAATGGTGGACTGATGGGGTCAGGCTCACAGTGGGGTACGGACTGAAGGGGTCAGTTGCCACTAAGAGCCCTCTGCATTTGTAGGTCAGGTACAGGGAGGGAGGGGGCAAGGGAAAAGGTCAGAGTCAGCAAAGCAGATCACACCTGGGAATCCTCCAATCAACTCCAGGAGGGGTGGAGGATGAATAAGGGCGGCAAGGTCAGGTTGTAAGACATCTACACACAATAACATGGAGACCAAATGGTCTCCTGTGTCCCAGTAGTCCTGCTCTTCTGCCCAGACCAACTCACAAGAGAGCACAAGGGTAATAGGCCCATTCAGAATACAGGGCTAGCGTCTCCAGTCCAGTTTCATTGTAGAGTCACTGCAGACAACAACTAGGGTGTTTACAAGTAAGCTCCAGAAGCAATAGGGTTAAAAATTTTCCATATATACCTGTAGTCTCCAAAGTGACTCAGAAATAGTGAATTCTCTCTTCCAAATTCCTTTCTATAGATTGTAAGGGTTTTCCAGTTTTTGATAACAGAGACAGGGACCTATGTTCCTACTTGTCCCTATACTATTTGACTACTGACTCTTTGTCATCCCATTTGGGGTTTTCTTGGCAAAGATACTGGAGTAGTTTGCCATCCCCTTCTCCAGCTTCAGATGAGGAAACTGAGGCAAACGGGGTTAAGTGACTTGTCCAGGGTCTCACAGCTAGTAAATGTCTGAGGCTGGATTTGAACTCCTGATTCTAGCTGTCCCTTGTAAGCCATAATAAGTGCTTGTTAATTGAATGTCTTTAAATTGTATTATATCTATTCACCTGTGTACACATCGATTCACCCCAGTAGAATGTAAACTCCTTGAGGTCATGAATGGTTTTTCTTTTTTGTCTTTATATCCCAGGTGCCTGGTATACAATAAACAATTAATAAATGTTTTTTTATTGATTAGCTGATTGATTCTAGAGGTGTTCACTTAGGCTAAGAAGAGAGTCCACAATGCAAGGTGGAAGCAATGATAAAGTATGAGCTATTGTCAGTCCAGGAAAGGAGAGATGAAGCAGCAGAAGCACAAGGCTGTGGTAGGCTAGAAACATACAAAAGTCCTCTCTCTCCTGACATTTCTGCTTTACATCATTTCACAACTAAGATTTATAACCCAGATTCACAACTATAAGACTCATCAGAGTAAAAATCACTTTTCTTCTAACAACTTTGTTATTTCTTTTCTGAATCCTTTCAAATGATATTCTTAGCTCCTTTCTTAAGGACATGTTATCCCATAAAAATACTCATCCTACATGTTCTGCAGACAACAAGTAAAAGAATCCTCAAGGAATTAACCAAAGGAAAGGTCAGAAGAAGGGAACTTCAGATTTCTGCCCTGAGCTATATGAATTGGGGGAGCTATTCAGTAAATCCTCATTATTGGGCTATAAAACTCCAGACCTTTTCCAGGATCACAGGAAAATTATAGATTTTATGATAACTAATGGCCATAACAACAACAGTAATAATAGTAATAATAAAACCTAACATTTTTAGAGACCTTTCAGGGTTATCCTGTGAACCAGATGCTATATGTATAGAAACTTAATATGGTCATATGCATCGCTAATCTCAGAGGAGGGATGATGAAAGATCAAGAGTAAATCTAGGCAAATTGTGGCCTGGATACAACTCTGAACCAGCAGTGCTTTTGCCTTTTTTTCTATGCCCAGCACTTAGCACCTGATACATAATAAGTGCTTAATAAATGCTTGTTGATTGATAAATTGGAGCAATGAATAGCTTGATTACAGATCAGAAGAATCCAGGTCTATATACTGTCTCTCTAAGCCCTTTGAGTCAGGTTATTATAATGAATAAAAGCATTGCTTTGAGTTTAAAGGATCTTTGGATCTTAATTTCTTCTTCTATAAAATAAAGGAATTGGGCCAAATCTGAAGGACTATGTAAATGAACTCCTATTAAGATCCTTTCCAGTTCTAAATCCCATAAGAAGTCATTCTTCTGACTACTACCCTTCCAGAATTCAGGCTCTGTCTCTTCCTCAAGCTGAGAACAATGACAGTTTCTTAACAAGGAAGAGATTAAGCACCTGGCTGTTGGCTAACCCGAGTCTGTAAATGTTGACATTAGAGAGAATTTGAAGGCCCAGGGGGAATTTGCCAATCACTTGTCAACTCTTGATGGGGTACCACCCAGCTATAGCCTAGGAGTCTTGAGCAGGGAGACACACACAGAGGTACCATCCCAAGGTCTGGGAGAGCTTGAAAACTAAGCACAGAAAGCAAGGAGGCAGGGACAGATACAGTATGTGGGGTATCCTCTTAGAACCGGGTTATCAGCTCAGGACCTCTAGGTGCTATGGTGAATAGAGTGCCAGACTTGGAGTCAGGAACTCATTTTCCTGAGTTCAAATCCAGCCTCAGACACTTACTAGCTGTGTGGCCCTGGGCAAGTTATTTAACCTTGTTTGCCTTAGTTTCCTTATCTGTAAAATAAGTTAGAAAAGTAAAGTGCAAACCACTACAGCGTCTTCACCAAGTGGGATCATGAAGGGTCAAACATGACTGACAACTAAACATAAATTTATAGAAGTTGGGATAACATATAGTGTTATAACATATAGCAAATAGGTCCAAAATATTATCAGCCTATATAACATCAACTGGGGTCACAGAGTAAGACACAACTCAGCAACATGAGCTGTACATTTTGAAGCTGCCCCCTAGGACCAGCCTTGCCTGAGTAAGCTCAATGAAAACTAAGCAAAGCAGCAATCTTTCCTTTCCTCAGCTATAAAATGGGCATAAAGGCTAGTAGCTATATATTAGTTATATCTCAGGATCCTTGTGAAGACCAATTAAGATAATATTAACAAAATATGACTAATAGTCTTGTCATTTTTAGCTACTTCTCATTCACAGGAATCAGACTACCTCAGATGCTTCCCTTTGCCTTCTATGTAAGGAGTTACAAGTACCACTGAGTGCCCTGGAGTCTGTTCAAGACTGAATACACCTAGGTTTAACCTCCCTCACCTAATCATGTGCTCAGGTTTGCCACTCCCCAATCCCAACTGAATTAGAAAAAGCAATCAATGGTACAAATATTTTATCTAGTTTTCTACACAGTTATTTTATTAGAGGTGAACGGATCAATGGAGCCCAGGGAACAAAAAGCAAAATTCCTCCTTGAACCAACATCTGGAACATTTGCTTTTGCTCTTGTAACTCGAGTATTTTGTTACTCATCACTCAGGTCACTCCTGAGAAGGCTCCCTGCTCCTCCAGTAAGGGTTTGAGAAAAGAAATCAGAGTTCTGCTCTGCCAGTACCCTAATCCTGTCTCCACTACAGGATGCCTGCAAGAGAGTCTCTGCTCCCTCATCTTTCAGCCAAGAAGAGAACATGAGGAAGAGTGAGGAGGGTATAATAGAGAGAGTACAGAATTGGAACTAGATTAGATTAGAACTAGTTCTAGTTCCAGCTCCAGCATTTGATAGCCATATGACCTGGTTGGGAGAGAGGAAAGGGGGAAATCTCTGGGATTCCCTGACCCTCAATTTTCTCATCTGTCAAATGAGGCACAAATCCTGTGTGCCTCATAGTATTATAGTGAGGCTTAAACAAAATAATATATGGAAAATGTAAAACCCTATACAAATTGAATATTATTCTTTCAGTTTGTTAGATTTCTTAAAGACTGGATCTCTCCCTATGGTTAAAATTATGTGAACCACTCAGAAGTTGGTCCCACTATGATAGGCCTGGGAATTTTGATTTATTCTCTTTTCCTTCTAGGCTGGCTTGTTTCTCCCCCTCAGATAACCTGGCAGCCCTGATGGGAGAAAGGGGACTCTCCATATTAATTCTGAATTCCCCACCTTAGCTTAGCTTTTAAGAAAGCTCACAACTCCCGAACTCAAATGACCTACCTATTTTAGCTAAACCCCATAGTAGAGATTATAGGCCTGCACTACCACAACCAGCATTCATTATGGTTTTATTATTGAGAAAGGCTTCCAAAAGTATGGCCAATTTTCATCCAGCTAGTCCCAAACTCCCCTTCCTCAAACAGAGAAATGTTTTCATACTCCACAAGGGGTCACAAAGCTTAGATAAGTTATTATTGATAAACATTTTGTGTTCATATCAATACATCACTACCTGTGTAATCTTTGACTACATGGATGGGATAGAGAAATGTTAGAAATCAATCGGTCAATGACCATTTATCCACTTCTACTCTTCTCCACAGTATACCATCCCCCTCCATTGTTACCCCCTCCCCTCAGAGTCATCTACTTTGTGGAGTTTTGGAACCCATAGAAGAAAAGGGCAAATACCCCACTTATGAGAGAGATGAGATAATCAGAGCAGAAAAAGAAACAACACACAGACTCAAAACCACCATTTTCAATCAAGTTCTGTGCTCTAAAAAAAACCACCAATCAGACAAATGGAGCTGCCAGAACTTTCCCAAATCCATCTACTTTTCTAACAACCTGTCATAATCATTAACTTATCAAAAATAATAATAATAGGATCTTATGGTCTTAAAAGATCTCCCCATTCAATCAAGGGATAAAGAGAGCTGAAGAAGGAAAGATGTCTAGATTTGTGGGTCAATGAGTGAGAAGCCAAAGTCTTATTATACTAAGTTTAAAAAAAAAAAAAAAAAACACTTCAGAGGCTGAGGGAAAGTGTAATAAAGGAAGATTTACATCCAGGTCACATTTCCACTTTTTCTAAAGAGAAAGTGGTCTGAAGAACCACAATCCTGGTTCCTCTGACCCTTTAGAGGACAGCTGCTGGCTTTGGGCCCAGTGGGTCCTGCTCCCAGCTGAATCCATTCATCCATAGGAGATAGTCCAAAGGATGATACCCAAGCACCCCTGCCCTTGCCCCCTCCCCTCCAGGCCAAAGTAAAAGTTTGACTAAAGCTCAGGAGTGCCTTTGCTTTTATAAATCTGCCTTTTAATGATGGCTTCAAGGCTGAGGGGAAAAAGGGCCATTAAACTCACTGAATAAGTTAATGGGGCAGAGAGAATCTATTTCGGAGCCACCCCAGGCTATTTTCCTCTGGAGCTAAAGCCTGAATAAGCAAAAAGAAAAAATTAAAACCGTATAGTGCATTGCCAATAAATAACCCCCAGTGTAATCTCTCAGTATCCAGGACTTCATTTGCAGAGATATTATAATGCAGATCAGTTGTAAAACACCTCCGGTTTTCAAAGACTTCTACCTGCTTTATTGGTTTGGGGGTCTTATTATCTGTCATTTCCCTACATTGCTTTGAAGGCAATGGAATTAACTTCCTGGTTCCTGACATCATCTCTGCATTATGGAATAATATTGCACCCCCAAAATTGGCTGGTTTACTGCATTAAGTTTTCTAGCATTGTCATGATGGAGATCCCATGAATGCATCACACACACACACACACACACACTCTCTCTCTCTCTCTCTCTCTCTCTCTCTCTCCATCAAATACCAAAGGCCTGTTTCATACGGTTCTCCCTGGCCACAGGCCATACAGCTCCCAAAATTCCATTCTATCTTTCCCCTATACAGAATAGAGCATCCTCATTTCTTTTCCCTAGACAGTTCCACCCTTCACTGAAATCCCAATCTCTCTTCAGTTTCCATCCTATTCCTCCCAGAGTCTAGTTATCTCTGCCTTAATTTTCTCATCACAGAAATTAACCTTCTGTGTGAGCAATTAGCTGCCCTCTCTCAGTTTCCCTACCTAGGTAGACAAAGATAACACAGATAGGGGTGTATTAAAATGTTATTAATATCTCTCATTATAGTGATGCTGGCAATCTGAACATCAAGCCCAGGAAAACATAAATAAGTCAGAATTCCTATTTGTAAATGTTGAGTCCCACTAGACACATTTTGTTTACTCTTTAATATTTAAACATGTTAATTAAATCTCTGAATAAACAAATATATTTTAGCAAGTGGCTTTCCTGAATTAGAGTTCTTTTATGCTACCACTTAACTCAGTGCCAGTCAGAAAATAGAAAGTGCCAGGCCTCAAATGGTTTGGACTGTTTGCAAGTATAGTTTAACAGTCCTGCCTCTCCCTGTCCTAACTGATCAGATAGAGTTGATTTCTAGTCAGAGGGCTACCACAAACTACTTCTCCCTTTCTGAATATGCCAGGTTTTCCCCTTCACCAATAATAAGCCCTGAGGGGTCTCTGGAGACTGATTTTCCTCACCTGGACTCTCAAAAGCCCATGCCCTAGCTTTTTTTAGCTCCCCTTTATGTTTTCTGACTAGACTATAGGCTCCTTGAGTCCAAGAACTGGTTTGCTTGTTTGTATTTGTAGCCCCAGGGCCTAGCACAATGCCTGATAGTTGCAAGTAGTTGTCTCTCCATGTCTATCTACTTATATCTCAGTCCCCCATTCCTTAGTTTCAATCACACCATGCTAGGTAAGAAAAGTTAGAAAAAAACAAAAAGAGCCACAGTTGGTTTACTGTGGTCAGTAGAGATTTGCTCCAGACTGAGCCTGATGGGCAGAGAAGCAGGAATGGGGAGAAGGGTGGATTGCTGCCAAGTATTGCTGGCATAAGTCATATGAAGCAGTGACTGCAGAGACACAAAAACTCTGAGGAATACAGTCCTGCCACAAACTGCCTGCCAGGGAGGGGCAGACCAGCCAAGGTATAATGAGAATCAGGCTGGGACATCAGCCCCTACCTGTCAAAAAGAACTAAAAGGACTTCAAGAGCTCTGGGATCCATATTCCTCAAAGAATCTGAGGATGTCATCAACATCAAAGTCACAAAAGGACTGGAAGAGTTCTTCAGGACTGTCTAGTCCATGGATTCTCCTGGAGTCCACATACTCTTTTTTAATATTTTGATAACTATTTCAATATGATTGGCTTTCTGTATAATCGTACACATTTTATTTCAAGTATTTAAAAACATGATTCTGAAAAGTGACCCATGGGTTTTATCCAAGTGAAAGAATTCCATGGCACAAAAAAAAGTTAAGAACCAATTTGTAAAGTAATGTGATTCTTACTCCCCTCTTTTGCAGATATGGAAACGAGAATCAGCAAGGCCAGTCTGAAAGTCAATCACTATAACCCTGAGATGGAGAAATGGACTTGTAAAACTGGATGGAGTATATGATGTGCTACAAAACAGGATGGAGTAGCATTCAAAAGGTTACTTTGGGAGGAAGTCAGGTCTTCTTAAGCCTATTCTCTTTCCATCTAAATAAATACATGCTTGTTCTTTTCTTTGTCGAATGACTGATTTGGTTGACTTCTTCCAAGGAGCTCCAATCAAGCTCAAATTCTCCTTAGACTGTGAAGGAAAAGTCTTTCTAGTAGCTGAGCTCCCCCATCAAAGCTTACTGTTCAGTCAAGGCTTCCTGCTTCTTTCTCTCCTCCTTTGTCTTGGAAGAAGAACTCCTGCCATCTTGGCTACACCCACAGTCCTCAGCCTTCCACTCCCCCATTGCAGAGAATCATCGAAATTCTATGTGGCAGAAGTGGCAGAAGATTAAGAAAACATGTAATCCATTCCTCTGACTGCCCGCAGGATTTCATCTATTCCAACCCAGATGGAACAGCATCTATCCTATTTTTAAAATTATCCTGGGAAGAAGATTTTTGTAGTCATCAATACTTCCAGAACGCTCTTCCTTATCACTAAATAAAATCCCTCATATTACGGAATAAGCCCAGGTTCACTTGTCCAATATGTCAAATAGCATCCTCTCCTAACTCCCCTCCTTATTTAGACTTAAGAACCCCTGAACATGAAACATTTGTTCCTTTCACTGTCAACTTAGGCCAGGATTTACATTTATTTTGCTTCTCTATGTGTGTTCTGTTTCTCAGATAGGTTTATGTACTATTCTTTTCTAATTTGTGTACTCTGAAAAAAAAATGATTTTCTCATACATTTACTAAAGATTCTGAGGAGCCAGTCTGACAGATCCCACTAGCCATTACCCTAAAGTTTAAGCAGAATCTCCTTTCTAGTCATGCTCAGTAATAATAACAGTTCACATTTCTGCTCCCATAGTTACTACCCTTTTTCAGGCCCTCATTCATCTCTCACTCAGACCATTCATTGCAATGAGCCTCAAATTGGTCTCCCTACCTCAAGCCTCTCCCTTGTCCAAACCATCTTCCACACAGATACCAAAGTGACAGCCTTAAGGCACACATTTGACTAGGTCTCTCCCCTGCTCAGTGAGCTCCAATGGCTTCCTATTGCCTCTAGGATAATTACAAAAATTTCTTCATATGGCACTTAAACCCTTCATAAATCTGGCTTTAGAAGCAACTTTTCCTGGCTTATTTTGCATCACTCCATCTGGTACATTCTTCACTCTTGTCAGACTGGCCTTACTCTTGCTCATACAAAGCACTCCATTTCCCATCTTTGCCCCGGATGCTCCCTTAAGTCTGAAATGCACTCCCTCCTAACATTTTCCCACCTCCATTCCCTAGGAATAAGCAAGTTGCAAGAAGAAGAAATTCCTACAAAGATTCCAGGAGGAATCCGACAAAGATCCAGAAAACCCAAGAGCCTCAGAAGCCAGGAACCTATCATGGACAACCCCTCTACTGCTTCCCTGCTGGCCTGCTGCCTTCACCCAGTTTAAAAAATGTCCTCCTCTACATCCCAATGGATTTAAAAACAATCAGCCTTGGTCCAGAAGTGCATTAGAGGAAACACACAAATTGCTTTTTCATTTCAGTGCTGCTTATTGAATCTTACTGATCAGAAAAGCTAATGGCAGAGACTTTGAGGATGGGCTGAGAGCAGCCCACCAAGGGAAGGATAGTAAGAAGCCAAGGTCAGGCTGGGGATAAAGAAAAATTTGGGCTGGAATCAAAGCAGGAAAAGTATAGACAAACTATGATTCAAGGGAATCAGAGAGAAGAGACATTAAAGATCATCTCTTTCATCCCTGTGCCCCCCAAACCTACAACAGCCCCAAAGAAATCCTGGAGAGCTGCCCCACCTATCCATTATATGAGCACACAAAAAGCAACACAGAGACAGAAACACAACGACACATGCAGAACCATTGAGACACATCCTGACATAAATTTACGGAGTCATAATAAATATAGAGCAAAAATAACTATTTCAATGATTATAAAATGCCATAGGATTGCAAAGCCTGGAATAGATGGGAGGCAGCCTGAACATTCCCACTCATTCCTTCTGCTCACCTAGGGCTGTTCAATCCCCAAGTTAAATAACTTGGATCAGTCTCAGCACAACTTGCCAAGGTCAAATTCTGCTGTTCCTTGGGTGAGGCTCTCAATTCTAATGATTAGAGAAAGCAACAAGGGACCCCAACACTGATGTGCTATCTGACATCTCTGCCAAGTTTACTAGGCAGATCTTTTGATAATCCTACTCTATTGCCCAGCAGATTTCTCTGCAAGCAGAAAATAATCTTAGTTTCTAGACCTTTATCATCCAAGTATACATGCCTTTTGAGAACCTCAGGAGTACCTTTAGCCTGGTAATCCAATTGCATAAGGATTTATCTTATAAATATCTGGTTCAAGGGACTAGAAGAATTGGGAGGGGATATCATTCCACCCTGATAAAATCCTTTTCCCTAGAAGAGGAGAGCCTAAATGTGGGCCTCTGCCCACTGCCCTTGTCCTCGCCCCCCAGCCCAAGCTAGAATATAGGAAGATGGCTCTCAGCCATACCTACAATCTAAACTCATTCATTCATCCCTCTGAGGATTTCCACTTTTTCTTCCTTTTTCACCCTTTCCCATTCCCATAAGACCTCTCAGCTTTTAGAATAGTAAAAGTCAGTGAAAGAAAACTATCCACTCTCTAAAAAGACAATGGGATGAAAGGAGGCTGGAAAATATAGAGGCTCAGAAAAGGAATAGTGAATTTGTTTATTAAACATATTTATTACAAGCTTTTGGAGGCTTGGGTCTGAGAGGAAAAGAAGATAAATGCCCATTAGTAGAAAAATATAAAATCAAAACAAAATAGACCCAAAAAATCATCGAACAGATGCCCAAGGGCATAAGAAGAAAAGTGTACCTTTATCTGTTTAGAAGAAGTCCCAGACATGAGACAGAAGAGGTATTGGAAAGGAGGATGGAGCAGCATTTGCTGAATTAATTATGGTAAATGAATCATTTTACGTCACTGGGCCTCAGTTTCTCAGGCCCAAGGAAAGGAAATGATGATCAGAAAAGAAAGAAATGTACCATACATATAAGGGGAAAAGTAAACAGAAATAAAATCACCATTTATTAAATAAAGAGGTTAATTAGATGGCCTCTGAGATCTCTTCCATATTCTGTGATCTGAGTTCAGAGACCTGGATTCAAATTCCCAGCTTGATCATCGTTGAACCTTGAATCCTGTTCTCTGAGCTTCCATTCATCATCTATAAAACCAGAAGCTCGTGGACCACTTTTAGCTCTAAGATTCTATGATTGAAAGTCACTGGCTCAGAAAGAGTTAACCAGATGCCATTTCCTTACCTCTCTCAGTCCCCGATTCTTATAATAAGGGTTGACTGGACCATGCCAGTACATCTGTCCATCTTTTCCCCAATAGTCCAGATGCCAAGGCGGGCTTGGCAGGAGGTGAGGCAGGCAGCCAGACACCTGGGCACCCCACAGCCTAGGCACAGATGTGGCTCAGCACTCACAGTGGGTTTAACAAACTGCCAGCAACAGGGCCATCCATTAGCTGTCTGCTATAAGCTTGGAAAGGAGGCAATTTGGAAAACTGAATGGTTGCCCCTCCTTCTTCCAAGAGAGGAGCCCCATTGGGCACTGAGCCTGTCCACTGAATGGGAAAAGTCTCATAGCCAGGAGGACAACAAATCCTTAAAAGCAAAAAGTCCTTGAGCCTTTGGGAAGCTGACCTTCTTCCTCCTTTACCCCCATCTAGTCATCAAATTTTTGCTGCCTATGGCTACAAGGGATCAAAGACAAAACCTTCCCTGAAACCTGAACTGTGGGAGTTTGCTTTTAACTACTACAGTAAATTCTTTACATTGTTATTTTCTTACTTCCATGTTCGTATATAAAATAGCCTCTGGTAACAGCTAAGCAGGATGGAGAGGATAGGGAAAACATGTTCCATTCTGAATCAGTGGATGTGATGATTTTTTCACATTCTTTCCCCCATCCCTCTTGTTATTTCCCACTTTGAGTTTTATTGCTCCTTTTATTAAAATGGCTACCATGTAAGAGATGGAAGCAAGACAGAAATGAAATCTGTAGAAAAAGCTGATATTAAATAACTGCCTGCCCTTCATTTCCACCAAGATGCTTATATCATCAGGTGTATAATAAAATAGCTAAGCATCAGACTGGAATGATCCCAATGTTCTATTCCCCAAAACCCTGGGGGCTTCACTGGAAAATACCAAAAGAGTCACAGTTCCAGTTTAAGCCTCATTTTCTCTGTCTGACAATGTGAGAATTACAGTGATTCCTTCATACACACACATACACACACACACACACACACACACACACACACACACATACACATGATACCAGGACTATATCATTATGTCTATGATAGAGAAGCATAAAATCATAGATATTTCAAGTTGGAAGGAACATGGAAAATGAATTCAAACTCCTCATTTTACAGAGGAGAAAACCAAGACCCAAAAAGATGAGATAATACACCCAGAGGTCATGCAAATAGTAAGTGGCAGAATTCAGACTAAATACCAGATCTCTCAGTTTCCAATTCAATGCCTCTTAACAATACACTGCAATGTCCTTATGATTTTTTCCTATTATGATAATAATAATAATGGTCCAAATATAGAATTCAATTGGTAGAAGGAACTTCAGGTGTGAAAATTGACTCCACTGTGCAGATAAGGACCTTCTTAGAAACTCTTAATTACAGGGAAATGAAAAATTCAATGACTTGCCCATAGGTCACAAAGGCTAAAAGTGTCAGAGGGTAAACTTGAACACAGATCTTCTATTATACCATTTTACCTCTTTCTACCATATTCTAATAACTTGGAAAGAGAAGAATCTTGGGACTGCTAAGACATATTCAGCCAACCCAGTTCTTTTTCCACCTCTACAAAAACACTGCTCTTGTTCTAGCAGATTTCACTGGCAAGGATTAAACTGATCATTAGCACACTTGGATGTTCCAGCCTTGACCACCTGCCATTGCTCCAGGATTCCAAAGACAGGTTTAACTCCTTTCAAACTCATACAACTAGCACCTTCCAAGGATCATTTCTTACCAGTTCAGTTTGAGAAGAAAAATCATTTAAACACACACACACACACACACACACACACACACACACACACACACACACAAAACCTCTTCTTGAATTTGACTGCTTTCTTGTCACAAGTCAAAAGTGACCTCAAATCCATCTGTGTGACCCTGAACAAGTCACTTAATCCTGTTTGCTTCAGTTTCCTTATCTTAAAATGGGCTCAAGAAGGAAATGGCCAACCACTCCAGTATCTTTGCCAAGAAAACCCCAAATGGGGTCACAACCAGTCAACTGCAATTGGAAAACTCAGCAGCAACAATCATCACAAGATTAGCCTGATCTGGACCCAAACAAAACCCAGTGCACCCTCTCTACTAAATATCACTGTAAGAAAGCACTTGCTTTTCTCCATCCCTGCCACTGGATGTCACTTTGTCCCCCACTGAAAGGTGACAATAGAGCATTCATCTGGCAGTAAAATAACTGGTTAGGGAACACAAGGTCCCAACATAGTTCTTAAGCTGTGTCACAACTCCAGCTTTCCAGCAAGGGAGGAGGGATTCGGAAATCAGGCCCAGTGCTCTGGGCTTTGTTTGAATCAAGTGGTGACAGATTCACAACTTCCACATGCCCACGCAGGTATATGCAGAGACCTTGGCTTTGCTACAGGTCTAGGTTGCTGCCAGCACCTGCCTTAAAGGCACAATCACAATAGGGGGACAATACAGCACCCTTCTCTAAATAAGCCATGGTCTAGTGCCCTCTAGTGGCATGTCCTGCAAATAGTAAATTTGAGCTGTTAAAACAATCCAAGGTTTCCTCCATTTCTGGAGACATCCTGCTCAAATTAAGAAACATTTATTGTCTTGTATAAGGAAAGTACGGTACTAGGCACTAGGAGAGAGGCAAAGAAAAAGACAGTCTCTGTTCCTCCCCACCTTCTCCATTCCACTCCATGTATTTGTTGCTGCCATGCAAGACCAATCTTATCAGCCAAGTAAGACCAACTGTAGTACACCCTAAGTGAGAACAGAAAAATAATTAGTGGAATCTTAAATGGTAGCATCTGTTCTGGACCTAGAATTGCTGAAGCATTACTGACCTAGGTCCCCAGGATTGAGAGTTCTCTATGAAGCCTCCAATGGAAATCTCCAATAACTGGAGCCTGGATGATTTCTAAACCCACAAGATAAGACTATATTTTAATTGTGCTTTTTTTTCTTCTCTCACATCCTTATCTGGAAATCTGGTTCTCATCTCATCCTTCATTTCTGCCTTCAGTTTACTTTGTTCCCAAACCTCCTGTACCTTTCAAAACTCTGAATTCATTTACTCTCATTTGTGTTCATTCAAGATGCATTTATTTAATACCTACTAGGTGCAAGGCACCTTACTAAGATCTACTGATCCAATGACAAAATTGAAAATAGTCTATGCCCTAAATAAATTTATATCTTCTTGGCAATATATTCTATGACCTTGCAATAGCTTCTAAGTTTGCAAAATACTAGTGATTCTCACTTTTTCATATACTAGTTGTTTCACTCTCCCTTTACCAATTAATTTTATCCATTCAGTAAGTATTCATTGAGTTTCTATTATGTTCAGAATTCTATGTTATGTATTTTGAAGGATACAAAAATAAAACTCAATCCCTGGTCTCAAGTAGAACAGGCACACATATAACATTGAACAATAGCCAAGGTCATTTCCAAGGTAAGCCATATAAACCAGCATCTCCCAATTCAAGCTATATTCCTTAAGCTACAATAAAGTATCAAGTAATTAAATTAGTTTCTATGCCTTGTTTCTCAGCTGCTAAGAAGTCAGAGAGATGAAGGGAACTTAGAATGGGAAGTATAAATTTCAGGGAGAAGGAAAGGTCAAATAGTTTTGTTTGATTTTTTTATTAATAGGTTTTAAGAAGGAAAGACTTTTGTTTAGTGAGGGGAGGTTTACTGATAAAATATTGTCAAGCTAGTGTCAATCAGCAGACTTGTAGTTGGTAAACACTGATATAAACAACAATGCTTTAGGAATTCAGATAAGCCAGGGATCACCAAAAACAGGATGATCTTTATAAAGGAGATGGCAACTGAGCTGGGCCTTGATGGATAGATGATGAGAATGGCACTTCATTAAGCTTGGAGGTGAAAATAAACTTGGTGTGTTTGGAGAGAGTGAAGAAACTGATCTAATTAGAACAGAGGATAAGATGTAAGGGAACTATTGAAAGATCAGTTTAAGATCATATCCTGTCATGCTTAGAATTTGGGGCTCTTTCTACTTTATCCTATAGGCAAGGAGGAGCTATTGAATGTCTATGAAAAAGGGAAAGGATAGCCAGGCTATGTCAGAAACTAAACTTGAATCCATGCCTTCCTGGCTTTGAGGCCAGCTCCATGTCATACACTGAGGCACCAAGACATAAAGCAACTTGACTAAGTTAGAGATCTTATTAATGCATAACTAGAATTTATACCTAGGTCTTCTAAGTATAAACTTAGGTGAGCCATGCTACAGCGCTCCTCAAGACTTAGATCTTGCAGATGTGTAAGGAACAGTAGAATCTTAGCAAGGTCATCAACCTCCATATTCTATTACAATCAAACAGAGTGAAATCAAGAGTTACTTTCTAAGCACCTACTGCATGTTCTGTGCTATGCCAGAATAAGGCACTGGAGACAGTCTCTCTAGGATATAGGAATGACCTAGAATCTACAACTGAAAGATTTGAATTCAAATCCAAACTCTTCCTCAATAACTCTGAGAAAGCCACTCCAACTCACTGGTCTTGTTTCTTCCTCTGCAAAATGAGGATTTTGTGTTTTTTGGTGGGACGGAAATACATTTTGCATGGCTGCACATTTATAACCTTTATCAGGTTTCTTGCCTTCTCACTGAGGGAGTTAGAGAGAAGGAGTGAGAGATAATCTGGAACTCAAAATTGTTTTTTAAAAAAAGGTTAAAATTGTTTTTACATGTAATTGGAGAAAAATAAAATACTTAAGCTTTAAAAATAAATAAAATGAGGCATTCTGAACCTCGACATCCCTTCTACCAATAAATCCTAAGTTGCCAATGGCAAATAGAGATAGAAATAATGGAGAGAGCTGAGATTGAGAGACAAAGAGAAAAGTAACTGAGCTACAGAGAGAATTCCCTTAAGGAATTCGCTCTCATTTGGGAAAGACAGAATAAATACGTTTGAAAACAACTCTAAGACTACAACACAATGACTATAATCAAGTACTTCGTTGTGGGTGTGTATGTATATGACTATAAGTGTCAGAAGAAGAGGAAAGAATTAAAAGGACAAGAACACAGGCACCCTCATGTCAGAGCTGGGGAGGATCTCAGCAGCCAGCCCTCCAACTGCGCTTCTCATTCCTTTTAGAACAGAAATTCCCGGCACGTGCGGTGCTCCCAGCACTGTCCTAGGTGCTTAAAAACATAGGAAAAGGACCAGGCGAAAGTCCCTGCTGCCTTCTGGGAACTTACACTCTAACCGGGACCAGGTGCACAGCTGCAGGGGCAGAGCATGACCCAGAACCGCAGTGACTGATCCCGCTGCCGGGCTCGGGAGACCCCGCTCTTTGGTCCAGACCAGACAGAACTCACTGGGAGTCAGGGGGTCAGGAAACATTTCATGGAGGAAGCTGTTCTTAAAGGCCAGACTGAATTCGACTGACCCAGGGGTAGAAGAGAACTCCAAGAGGAAACCGATGCATTCCTCCCTGGCGACTGCGGACGCCGCGCCGGATCACAGCCAGCGTGCTCCCTCTCGGCCCTGGCCGGCTCTCCGAGGGCTTTGGGGATGGGACAGACACTCCCAACAAGATTCATCTCCTTTTCCCTCTGCCGGCTCCCACCTGCAGACAGACCGTCTCATGCGCAGCACCGCTCTCTAGTGGCCGCTTCATGCTTCGCTTTTAGGGAAAAAAATGACAAGCCGAACGCAGATGCCGTGGGGATCTCGTCCGTGGCTGTTTCACATTTACTAAGCCTTTGCAGTTGAATGACCAGGTGTAAAGAGAACGTGCAGGAGAAGCCACTGCTACCCGCCCTACAAGCCTGTCATGGAAGACCGGCACAATAAGCAGAGGGATGCCTTCTTTGAGCAGTGATAAAGGGAGGGAGAGCCAGAAAAACTCTTTCCTTCTGCCCAAAACAGAGCCTCGATCTCTCCCGGAGATCGCTGAGAGCCACTGAAGGAACGTTCCACAAAGCCACCCCAGAAACCATTCCCTGAAAGGGCGGCCAACTCTACAGACCCCAGGACGGCTGCTGGCAAAGAGCCTTATCAAAGTCTCAGAAAAAAACAGAGAGAGAACAAGGCTCGGAACCGCATTACAATCCAGGAGACCGGGTTCTAGTTCAGAGCTACAACTACCTTCCTGGAGCCCAAACCGCCTGGAACTCTACCTCCCCGGACCCTCGCTTCCTCTTCTATAAAAGAGGAGGAGAGATCAGAGGATCTGTAAGAGCTCTTCTAACCCAAGCACACTTTGATCCTGTTTTTTGGATGATCTTCTTGATCCCCAAACTTCCTCTGACCTTCAGAAAAGGACAATTTCCACCTATCGTGCTCCCATCGGAAGTTTTCTTTTTTTGCCTCGCAGAGTTCCTGTACATCTATCTCATGGCTCATGCCACAGGATGGGGATCCGCTGAAAGAAATTTCCATCTCCTTGGTACAACTGGACTAAGGTTCTGGAGGGAGTGAGAGCCAGAGACGATAGTCAGGGGAAATCCACAGTCTTCCAAGATGACCGTTAAAAAAGGGCTTCTCATTCAATGAGAAAAAGAGTGAGGCAGTTCTGCAAGGTCATTGGTTACCCATCTGGAAAGAGTTCTATTTCAAAATCTAGGTGTCCAGAACTCCCATGAAACTTTTTCCCAGGGAGTTTTACCATCCAGAGAAAGGACCCGAATGCCAGGATTTCTCTGGCCATTGGATATTTAGCAGCATAATGTTGCCTCAAGGCAATGGAAATTTAAGCCTGGAACAGTCCTGATGTTGCACCAGATCCCGCTAACACTTACTTGATCTACCACGGTGGCCATTCTGATCTCAAAAACCCAAGCACACCAGGCAGCAGCTTGAAAAACTTCACTGGAGAAGGGTCATCAAGAAAAAAGGAGAACCCGGTTGGACAGGGATCCCAGAGAAGAGTTTCCATCTCGGAACAAGTTTTTAAGAATTTATTGTGTCATCAAAAGAATTATGGATTTCTTAAACTCAGAAAATTTAAATTCAGTCCCAGGGTGTGTGACTTTTAACAAGTCATTTTCCTGTATGTGCGGATGCACTTGTGTTATCAGGGAGAAAAACCAAACGATCTCTTAGGTCACTTCCAGATCTATCATTTTGTGAAGTCCAGAAGAAAGTTAAGATACAGTCAAAGAAGTAGTCTCCACTCAATTTTTAATCCTGCTGGTCTCAACGGCCTAATATATTCTCCCTTATCCATCTATTCTTATTCATTTCGCTAGCCTGATTCTATCTCATCCCTTTCCCATGTTGCTCTAGGTAAGACTTTAGGAACAGCATGGGTACTACCAAAGGAACCCACTTCGCTGAAAAACCTTAATCAAGGAACATTAGAGGGGGAAGATTATCAAGCTCATCTCTCTAATTTTATGAAAGAACAAACTAAAACCAAGAAGAAAAGCCATTGAGATTTGCCTTTGGTCCATTTAAAGGAGTTTTGGAGTTTCCTAAGAGAAAATGAGTACCAGAAGACTTCTATCTCATAACCCCAGGTCTCACTGTTCCAAGCTCCTGAGACACTTCTGTTGGGAGATTTGCCAGAATTGAGACAAGAGGGAAGAAGAGCTCTACTCTAGAGACTGTGCTGAATCTTCAAATTCTACCCTTTCCCTATAAATATTGCTTTGCATAAGCTCAACCTTTGGGTTTATTTCTAATTGGCGTGGGCTGTGAAAGGAGCCCTCAGGGGCTGGCAGACTCACAGAGCTGCCTCTGGGGACACTGAATTTGGAAACCTTAGCCTTAGGGAATACCAAGGCAAAAGGGAGGTTCTGAGTTTTAGGAGTCACACAGAACAAGAATTGGGCTGGGCTATGAAGTAATGGAGACCACTCCCAATAAAAGTCCTTAGAAAATACATATATCTGTTCAGCAAGTGAGGTATGGAAAGAAAACTAAATTGAGTTTCTAAAAACCTTGATCCTAATCCTTTCTTTGCCTTTATCTAGCAAGGTGATCTTGGATAAGTCATCAAATAAGGTTTTTATTTCTAAAATGAGGAGGTTTTAAATTGAAACAGAAAATAGCATGTCTTGAGCCAGAGAATAAAAGAAAACACATGCAGGAAATGTAATCGAGTGGGAAGTCAAGCTGACAGAGCCACCCAATGCCCCCAGGGTCAAGGAGAAGTCAACTGGGTATTTCTCAGCTTTCCTTGAGAATTCTACAAACCAGAAATGGAAATCACTGGGGGTATTCCCTGGAGATACTTAAAAGTTCTACTGAATAAAAAACCTATTTCCTCCAGTTTTTTTTTTTTCCTTTGGGCTTAAACCTCCAGGGGAGGGGTTCCTCTGGTATATTCCCAGAAAAGGTTAAGTCTACCCAGGACAGAATTGAAAATGAGCCTCCTAGGAGAAAAAATAATTGTGGTCTTCTATAACATCTTGGATTTGCAGATTCTCTTAAGAAAAAAAAAAAAAAAAACAATATTTTCCTGGCTTTTCAAAAATTCTAATGCTTCCAAATTTAATCCATTACTGATGAGGCTAAACCCAACTAATCTTACTTCTTTCTTACTATGCGAGAGAAATTGAGGTTTGAGGAAAGGAAATGATATGTCCAAGATCACTCTGCTAACCTCTTATAGAACTGGCTACAGCTTAGAGAAACATACATTCAGGAAAGTTTTAAGCCAGAAAGACTTAGAAATTATCTAATGTGACCTAAATTTGCAGAGTCCTGATGAAGAACAGACCTGCAAGAGACCTTGGGCCTAGTGAAAGCCCCATTTTTTACAGATAAGGAAATCATGACTTAGAGAGATTAAACGATATGTCCATGTTCACATGGTCAATGAATAGCAAAGGCTCCCAGGTTTCCTAGATTATTTCCATTTGATCATGCTACTGTGCTGTTCAACAGAGAGTACTTAACTTCCATAACCATTTGGCAGAAGGAAACCTTACCATAAAGCTGATCCTGGTAGAGACATACAACAACAGCCACCAGTTCCACTTGCTCACTGTAGATATTTATCCAGTCCCTCCAATCTTAGAGAATGTGAATCAAAGAATTTCTAGCAATTGCCTAACAGGACTTCTCCTAGTCATTGAGTCTGTCATACAATATCAGAACTAACAAAGCTTAAAGATTATATGATCCATTTCCTTCATTCTGGATATAGAGAAATATTGTCTGATGCTCCTATTTTAGGATGGTGGGATAAGAGAGCTATTGGAACTTATCTAGCCTATCCTCTTTATGTAATAGATGAGGAAACTAAAGCCCAAGAAGACAACTCAGTCATCCAAGTCAAACTGATCATCAATAATGGCGCCAAGAAGAGGCATGAGGTGGCCGTTCTTTCCAGCACAACATCTATTTTCTCTGACAAAATCTTGCCATTTTAGAGAAATAACAAAAATACATATATCTCCTCATACACTGCCTCTTTTTAACCAATAAGTTCTTGGCAAAGAATGAACACATCAAAGGGAACATCAGAAATTTGTACCCAACCCAACCATGCCCAGCAAAACCTATCCCCATATATGCCAAGGATGTGAGCTGCCCGGTGCAGAACTGCCACTTTGAGCAAGTCAACAAGTGTTTATAAAGAGCCTTCTTTATGCCAAGCAATGTGCCAAATTCAAGGGATACAAAGAAATACAAAAACCCTGTCCCTACCCTTCAGTAACCCATGTTCCATTAGAGATGGCTGGACAAATACGACTGTATATAACTCAGAACTATAGCAGAGGACTTAATCATTCCTCTAACTGCCAAGAGGAGCAGAAGTATGAGTAGGAAGATCTGAAATAAGCATGAAGGATGGAGAGGCAGACAAAGGCTTCTGCCACAAAGATGGCAATACCAAGAGATAAGAGATAGTCATGGGGTTGTTGCATGGATAGAATGACCCAAAGTATTTGAGTATTTTTTGTAAAGTAAGAGAAAGGAAAAGAGAAGCCAAAAATAGCCAATCAAGGAGCACAATCCCCTGCGCCCCACCATTTAAATCTTATCTCCCAAAAATATATCAAGGAAAACCACCAATCCCAAGTAGTTCAGCTCTCAGATACTACCAGCTGCCACGGATTTGGTCTGTTACTTTAGAAAGGAATCTTTTTTATATCCTGTTGTCTGAATCCATTGTAAGGTTGCAGTTGTGAAGGATGAAAGATGGGGCATGAGAGGTTGGGGAGGGAGGAAGGAGGAGAAATCCTGGATTGAGTCAAATAAAACATCAATCTAGACCTCACTATGTTCATTTGTAATAGGGACAAATGCTACCTCTATTACTTATTGTCACAAATTCATTGTGAGGATTAGTGGAGGAGAGATGTAAAGTACCAGATAAAGAAGTTATTATTTATTATCGGTACTCTACTGATAGGTGAAATACAGAGTAACCCCAAATTTCGCAGTCTCTTCTTTTCCTAAGTGAGGGGACACAAACCCCATGGTCTCATCTTTAAATTACTGGCTGACCACTGGGGAGCCCTATGCATCAGACTGTGAGCTGCTTGAAAGCAAGAACTGCTGCTTGTGGCCATTTTTATAGTCCCAGTGCTTAGCACAGCACTTAATAAATGCTTGTTAACTATCACCCTTCTTCATAAGAATGATAGAGGTAATAGTGAGAGAAAAAAAGTACAGAAAAGTTCATGACCAAGAAGACAACATCTGTATATGTAATACTCTACCCATCACCTCTCCTCTCTCTTAAAATGATTCCCATCCCAGATGGATTACTAATAGCTTACCCAGTTTACTACCCCAGGGAGGGTAACAGAGTCCTAAAACACATTCTCACTTCAAATCCAGTTCCTTTCCAACCCAACACACTCCAGCCCAAGGGACCGTTTTGGTAGACACTGCCTGGTGTGGAAGGGCTCATCCTCTTAGTCCCCATAGATTAACAGCAGGTTGATAATATCCTAGTTAGTGAGTTCATACCCAGACCAAAAACAAAAAACAAAAACAAAACAAAACCAGTTTCCTAAATGAATAAGGCTTTGTGAAAACATGGAAAGCTGGGAAGTTAAAAGATTTCTGGCTCTGACACCTACTATGTTCCCCATGTAACCCAGGATATCTCAATGAGCCTCAGTTTCCTAATATGTTTTTTTAAAGATAAGAGTAGTTATAAGGAAACACAAAGGAGCACATTTTATAATTATGTAAATCATAAAGTTTAAGGGGCATTATGGTAGACAGGAAAAAAAGACTAAATTTAGAACCACGGCATCCGATTTCAAATCCCAGTTCTGCTAGTAACTTGCTGTATGACTTTAGAGAAGTTAAAGTTACTCACTCGGAGACTGTTTCCTTATATGTAAACAAGGAGATTGGATTAGAAGATTTCAAAGATCCCTTCTAGTTCTCAATCAAGGATCCTATGAGTGCTATCTAAATGCAAGCTATTATTATTAGCAAATGTTTAAGGAACTTCATAGAATTATAGAGTTAGGGCTGGAAGGGATTTCAGGAATCATTTAATACAACACTTTCATTTTACATGGAAAAATGAGACTCAGAGAAGTTGTGACCTTCCCAATGTCATTATTTTGTGAGATATCTAAGATTTGAACTCAGTTCCCTTAACTCCAAATAATAAAAAGAGATCCAGGATTTGAACTCAGCTCCAAACAATAATAATAATAGCCAATATTTATATAGTACTGGCGGTTTACAAAGTACTTTAGGTTCATTATTTGTAGCTCTTTCCACTACAACTTGACACTTTCTAGATTCTGCTGCATAGCTAGCAATTCCAAGTAATATGGGATGGTCATGGGGCTCTGGTGTAGATAGATCATCCCAGAGGACATTTGGGCATTTTCTGTAAGATAAGAAGGGAAATGAAAAACCAGAAACAGTCAACTGAGGAACATAATTTCTCCCACCTACTAACAATATTATAAGAAAAACCACCAGTCTCAAATAGTTCTGTTCTCAGGAACTCTACCTCTTGACACAGATTCCTGGAAACTGGCATGGTCCATTGGGAAGCAGGATACATTAAAAAAGAGCAGAGAATAGAAGTCAAAGACTTAGGGTCAAATCCCTACTGTTTACAATCTCTGTGACCATAAGCAAATCTGTCTCCTTTGGGCCTCTGGGAATTGATGAGTTCAAATGAGTTCAAATCAAAATGATGAGTTCATCTCATCCTAGATTACAGAATAACCCTTGTCTATCTCATCCTTTCCTCTCATTCTTCAAATGAAGAAACAGATGAAAGAAAAATTCATTGACTTACCCAAGATCATACAATGGCTAACCCAGGTCTGACCTCCAGCTCTCAGGCTCTTTCAGCTATAACTTGTTATTTCCAGTTCCCTAGACACCAAAAGGCAGATGGAGATGGTCCAATCCCTTGAACTACTTCATATGAGCCAATGAAAAGAGATGTCAGGAAGGAAACCCCATGGCAGTGCCATAGACTGACCAATATGTAGTTATAGTGCCAGGAAGGCCCCTAGGCTGTTAGAAGGACCTGCAAAGACTTCCCTGCCCCTAGTGCAGAATGTGAAAATGGGTTCAACTAGGCAACTAGTTCAATCTAGGACTCACAATGAGCATTACAACCTGGGATTGGAGTGACACTGGGATCCCAAAGGGAATAAATGGTTTAACTTTAACAAAGAAATAAACTACAAAAACTTACTTCTGCCTCCCTCCACCATCCCCAGAACAGTAATAGTCATGGCAGAAACCTAGGCTTTATGCATGCACGTAAAGAGTAGGAGGAGAGAAGAGAGAAATGTGTCTCCTGAGGCTTGAGTCCCCAAATGTCCACAAAAGCTGTACATAAGAGAGCTAGATTTCTGGTTTCCAAGGCCTGAAGTTGGGCCAGCAGCATTGTCATGGGAGGGTGAAGAGGCTGCATCTAAGCCAAGTCCAGACTGAGCTGGTTTCATCCAGCTGCTCTCCACTGAGCTCCCACAGAGCTGGCAGAGTCAAGAAGCAAGCAAGCCTTCAAAGATAGTCTCCCCAGGAATGGTTTGCTGGCCCTAAGACAGCTGGAAACTCAAGTCAACAAGGATGGCCCCCAAATTCCAAAGTCAAAGCCCTTTGGCAGTTCTTGATCATGGAATGGAGAGAGCAGAGACCCAAAGAGACCCGTGCCCCTTCCTGCTTCTAAGGCTACTTCCCAGCCATCGGGACCCCCAGAATTTCATCTTCAACTGTGGGCCATGAGGAGACACCCCTAAAAGAGACACGATGATACTTTTTAACATTTTATATCTTCCAGTACAATAAAAGCGGCTCCTATGAGTGACCCACAAATACCAGCACCTAAAAGATCCTTCTCACTCAGGCAATGGCTCAGACCTCCTTCTGTTTCCTAAGCTCAAGTCTGTCTTCTTTTCAATTTAAGATATAGCTCTCCTTTGGCCTGGCTCACTTACTTCCTAATTCTCCCCCAGACATCAGTTCTCTCTTCTGGTAGCCACAGCTGTGACTTCCTTAACTCTTGAAGGAGAATAGGAGGCAAAGAACTGGGCAGGGCAGGATGCTCAATAGCCAGGCCTTTTGTTAGATTCTAAATGAGCATTCACACAGCCAACAGATGACATGAGCTAAGTGTGCAGGAAGCCAGAGGGAGCAGACAGACAGCAGACCCACAGCTGCCAAACTCTAGGGGATGGACCTTGTTGGTAGGTGGGGAATGGAGAATGGGTCCCAGTTTGGGAATTACAATATCCAATCTAAGCCGCTTGGGTGGCTATGTGGGTGGGATATGGTTACTCTTCCAATACCAAACAATTACACAGGATCCTGCTGGCCAAAGGCAGCACATCTCTCAGAGTGCCAGAGTAATGTGGCAGATGTATACCTACTCCGAAGTCAAGAAAACCCTCCCCTCACTCTTGGACTGACCATGGGGAATATACCATTCAAACTCAAAACTGGCTAAGGGATGGAACCTATGGGAGCTAGTCCAGACACCATCATCCATGTGCCAAACACTCTTCTTGCTTTTGTGACGGGAGATGGAAATAGAAGAACAGAGTATATTCATCCTGCCAGGTATGCAGTTAGTGTATTGAGAACTCAAGTTGAGGAGGAAGAGATGAACTGTTTAGACTCAAAGATGCCAAGAATACCATAATAGCTGGACCTCTTTCTGATAATCTCAAGGCAAGGAGGAATATCCACCACTGCATCTTGGTAAAGGATGCCCCTAGTGTCTAATGGAGTTATGGAGGTAGCTACATGTATTAGAAAGACTACTGGTTCTGGAGTTCAGCGGACTTGGGTTCAAATCCCACCTTTGATGTCCACAACCTCTGCTGGCCTCAGTTTCCTCAGTTATAAAATAAGGAGGCTGAAATAGATGACCTCCGAAGTCCTTTTCAGCTCTAGATCTATGATCCTATAACTGTGTGAATGGTCAGACCTTGTCAGGGGGTTTTCATCAGATGGGTTGATATCATCGATCATACTGTGAGCAGACAGAAAATTTCCACCATACAGTTTCAAGTCAGGCTCCTAAGAGACCTAGAGAAGTCTCTGGGGTAATGGTTTTGCCTGCTCTGAGCCAGCAGTAGAAGCTCCCTTCCTCTCTTCCCTCCTCCCAAAGCCTAGCTCCTTAGAGGAGAGAACCCTGATTATCTCTCACCCCAAGCCAAGAAACATGAGATGAAGCTAAAAGATTGTCCACATCTGACTCTTCCAAGCCTGGACTTAAAGCCAGCCTAGAAGCCATGAGTTTAAACTTGATCTTTCTGCCTCAGCCTCTTTCCCAAACCCAAAATGAACTATATCAAAGTCACTTATAGAAATTCTTTTGGCATCAACAACTAATATGATAATCACTGGGCATCCACTATCCTTGAAGCCTTTTATAGATCCTATCCCTAAAACAGCACCAAGACCTTGGGCCTGGGGTGGGGTGTGGGATGGGGCCTGGGAGTCCCACTTACTCCATCTCCCACTCACACATACATATGTTTCATATTATATATATTAAAAATCACAGAGACAGAATAAGAAGACTTTCTCCTTCAACATCCTTTAGCTGAAGTCCTTTCCTCAGGACAGGATTTGGAGGAGCTTGTCTGCTTGAAGACTGTGGAAAATAAGGAAGATCACTATCAGGCGTTTTCCTTTCTCTTCCTTTATTCCCCTCCATTCTCTTTCCCCTGCCAACCTTTCCAGGACTTCCCTGGCATTTATGTGGGCCTAGATTCCCCTGTTTATCTTAGCTTTAACACTATCTCTAAAACAGTGCTCCCTCCCAATGGGAGTGAAAAATAAATACTAACAGTGTATTCATTGGACTTTAAATGAGTTGATCCATGATAGTCCTCCACTGGCCAACCCAACAGAAAATCCAATCCACCAGGCCAGTTTCCTAGAAACCAAGTCCTGAGTGATATCCCCAAATGGGTATTAGGACTGACTTGAGAGAAAGGGGGTCTTTGATTTCTGACCAAGAGGAGTCCTGAGGCAATGTTCCCCTCCCAGTCACAGTGCCTCTCATGCCTCATCTCCCCTCTCCCTCACTCTATAGGACATTCAGCTGTGGAGCTGAGGTAAAACAACTGTGACAAATATACCAGTCCCCTTTCCATCACCAACTCTTCCAGCAGCATTATCAGCTTTCCAACTTTAAAAGGATCCTTTACCCTAACTCTCAACACCCAACTCCTCCCTTCAGTACTGGATATTCTTCCCTCCCTGGCTGTTTTATTGGCATTTTTTTTTCCATTTTCAAAGCAGTAAACAGCATTGTCTGGATATAAAGAACCTACATAATAGTATCTCTCCCAGCAGCTTTCCTACAAATACGCACATCCCCACATGTGGGGAACAAACTGAAAGCCATCTCAGCTGCTTCCAAGAGCTGACATTGAGCTACCCAGGGGTCCATTCTCTCCTGTCCTCTGGACAATGCAATGTTCCCACTCTTCAGTATGGGCCAAGGGTTTGAAACCCTGACCATCATCCTTGCCCAAGATGTCCCCAAATTTGAGTTTCTCTGAGGAGCCAAGCAAATCAGGATTCCCTTCCTTCACCCCCCCCTTGCTGAATCCTGAGAATTCTGTGATATGAAGGGAGGGAGGGGCAGAGAAGAGAAAACATGGACCCACCAGCAAGTTCCATCCATTCTGCTTGTCCTGCCCCCTCCCCTTCTTTCCTCCCTGCCAACCTTGTTGTTTTTTTTCTTTTCATTTCAAGCTGGGTTTGGAGGGGAATATGGGAGTGGGTGGATAGAACACAGATATGGGTCAATCTCATTTCCTGGGGCAGGAATCAGGGACATTTCTTTGGCTATGCTGTTCCCTAGGTCTGTGAACAGCAAGACTACATGTGTGGAGGAACCATTAGCCAAAGAAGGTGACAAGGCTGGGCTTTTAAGAGAACAGAGCTGCAATTCTTTCCTGGCTTTGCAGCAATTACACTGTGACCAAGCAGAAGAGGATCTCTAGAAAAGATGAGACCCAAAGCATTTTGCCCACTTACTGATCTGGAATGGTTAAAGATTGACTGGAAAAATAACCCAGAAAATTGTCTCCCCCCCAACACCCTCTGTGACTTCAGTCCAAATCCTTCTTGGATTTGCTATCAAGAAAAAGAATTCCACCCATGTATGGAGTTCCAGGATCTGAGTAGTGAGAAGTAATTTCCCTAAATGATCACATTTCTATTTTCATCAAGATAATAAGAATTGGAGTTCACTCACTAGATCAGCTACAAAAATAAAAAGCCAATTGAGTAGACTCCATCACTCTTACCCCCTCTTTCCTCCAACCCTCTACACAAACACACACACACACACACACACACACACACACACACACACACACACACAGTTTGAAGAAAGGGAAAAGGCCACTGTGCCCCCAGATATGAGCCAGAAGTATGATTCAGATGAAGCTGAACCAGGCAAATGCCATTCAAAGTTCAATATTCCAAATAAATAGATTCAGAATGTTTAAATGACAATTATACACATTCACACACACACACATGCACACACACACACATTCACACACCCTGCCCTTTCCCCTTCTATCTCCATTCCCCACAGAACCCAGTCTCAGAGTCCTTTGGAGGGGATCTCAAAACCAAAAACACTTAAAAGGTAGATAATTTGTGGGTCCCAGGAATCAAAGAGTCCTGTGGGAAAAGGTGGTGAGATGAAAACGTGGGAACCTAAAGTGGAAAATATCAGGAGGTGGAGAGGGTAAAGATCTATGTATCTGTGGCCAACGAATGACATCCTATCCACATCCGAAGTCTCTAAAAGCCCGGAGAGCTGAAAACTTGTTTGCTTATCAATGTCGGGCTTTTTTTCTGCTTGTTTCATCCCTCAAAAAGGAAACAGTTAAACACTGAGGCTCATCTAGAACAGCTAGAAGTCTGGCTCCTGCTCCCCCAGCTTAAGCAGCCACTGCTGCTGCTGTTGCTACCGCTGAGGAATTAAATAAACCTCATTCACTTTATCCTACTTAAGCATGGCCAAACTGTTGCTATTTAGTGGGGGCAGAAAATTCGATTCTCTTCCTGGGAATGATAATGAGGGTGGGGGCGAGGGCAGAGGGCAGGCAAGGGTGCTGTAAGAGACGCAATCACAATCTAAGCTGAGAAAAACCAAGTAAATAACAAGATCATTCAAGCCCGGGCTGGAGTCACCTGGAAATACGCAAACTGCGTTAGCATCTTCCCTGGCAAAAGACACACAACACACACACACACACACACACACACACACACACACACACACACACACCACAAAACACACTACTGTGAGCTGTAAGTCGCCGGAGGGGGGGGGGGAAGAGGGAAGAGCAAAGCAAGAGGACCGGGGTACTGACTTACATGGAAGTGATATTCCTTGAGATGTCCGTGATATTGATGCTGGCGTTGCCATTACTGTTCCCTGAATCCTGCCCTTCCAAGAGGGGAAAAAGATTCCCATCATCGGGATTCTTGCAATTGATCTCTGTCTTACTGCAGACACAGTTCGCAGGGCAAGCCAGCACCGAACCCAGATAGTCCAGCCAGAAGCTTCCCAGCAAAAAAATCCTCCAGAAACTGCACTTGGTAGGGCAAAGAGAGACATCCATCTCCGATTGCTGCTTCTAAAAAAGAGGAGGAGGAGGAGAGGAGGGGGGTGGGGGGAGAAGGGGGGAAGGAAACAAAGACAGTGAGGGAGGGGGAAGGGAGGGGGAGGGGGGGGATTCTGCCTTTGGAACGCCGAGTGATCAGATGCAAAATCCTCCAGCGGATGGAACCATCGTGGCCGCCGGGAAGATACGCGGTAATTCCCCTACTGTAGCTGTCTGAAATGCATGGTGGATAGGTCTCCTTTGCTGCCTTGTTGATTCCAGGTTGGTAATCAAGCCGCTCTCTCTGACTCTGATACTTGTGAGGATTGCAACAGAAGATGGGGAGGCAAAAAAAAAAAAAAAAAAAAATGGTGCTAAAGTCACCAAGTCCCACCTACTGGGCAGAATTAAAACTGACACACCTGCAAAACACACACACACACACATACACACACACGCGCGCATACACACACACACACACACACACACACACACACACACACACACACACTCGTTGGGAGCCGAGGAGGAGGAGGAGGATGCAGTCCGAGCTGCAGCAGCAGCAGCAGCAACAGCAAATGCCTTGCAGCGCGCCAGCACAAATGGACAAGTGCTGCCTTCCGAAAGGGATGGGTTATCGGACTGTCTTCTTCATCTCCCTCCTTCCCCTCCCTCTCCCCCCTCCCCCATTCCACCCCCAGTTACCCGCCTTCCCCTCCTCTGCTGGGAGTAGCAAGAGAACGGAATCTCCCCCCACCCTTCCCCAGCTCCCCACGCCCCTCTCTCGGTCAGTCCTCCCTTCTCCTCTCTTCTTCTTTCCCCTCCCCTCCTCTCTTCCTTCTCTCCTTTCCTCTTCCCTCCTCTCCCCTGTTCTCTTCTCTCCTATTCTCTTCCCTCCTTTCCTCTCCTCTCTTCTCTCCTCTCCACCCACTCACTCACTCTTTGCTTCTCTCCACTACCACTACCACCACCATCACCACCAGCACTATCAGCAGCAACGGCAGCGGCAGCTGCGGCGGCGGCGGCGGCTTCTCAGCTGAAGACCGAAGACATAGGGAAAGAGAAACAGGATGGGGGGAAAAGTTCCAGTTGGGATTGCAATGGTTGGGACTGATGGGGAGTTAGGAGAGGTTGGGAGGGGGATGTGGGAGAAAGCTTCTATGGGCTTCACTTTTTGGCCCTGGCGCTCCGAGATTTTGCTGCAATCCGGACTGAAAGAAGGAAGTGAAGTTAACAGGGGCGCAGATGCAAAAGGCTTCCAGGGGGGGCGGGGGGGACGAAAAGGCCGGGGGCGGGAGGTGGGGAGGAGGGGGCTGAGAGAATCGTGCTTCTTAGTTGTATAGACCAGAATATTGAGGAGTGGAAAGTGGAGAGCCTGGAGCGATCTGGGAGCCAGTGAAGGGACTAGGTTCTCTGTCCATAATAAAGAGGGTCTGTCGCTGGAATGGGCAAGAGTACAGTGCCTGCGGCCGGTTCTCTGGCTGACTGTGTTCTTCAGGGCTTTCAGTCAGGAAAGGAGGACTTCTCTAGCCCCCTGATGTTCCTTTGCTGCATATATAGTCCTCGATCATACGTGAGCAGTAAAGGAAAAGGAAGAACCGAGTGCTGAAAAGACTGCGTTCCGAGGGCAGAAATGGCATCGGGAGAGCCGTGTGTGAGATGAACAGCAGAGCGAATTGAGATGCATAGTGCATTTTTTGGCAAGCACAAACCCCCCATCAGATCAGAGAGCCCTATTTAATTTGTTCGGCTTTTCCGTAGCCTTGTGTTCCGTGCCTGGGCAAAGAGATTGTTTTTCCTATCCTCATTTCGGGGTCCTTTCCTAGAATACCCCTGCCCCCGGATAAAATGCAAGCACAATTTTTCTCCAGACACACCTTTCTGATTAATGCCTTCAGATTTCTCCCAAAATCTAGGTTCTCTCACGGGTGGTGGGGAGTGGAAGAGGGTCTGTGCTCCTTGTTACATAGGGAAATATTTTTGTTTTGAACACCAGGGAAGTGGCTGGCATCCGTTTGCAGAGGAAAAATAGAGCAATGATATTACCGGGAGCGAGGCAAAGGGTTAGGAGAGTTGCAGCAGACAACACACTATTTACACTCAGGGAAAAGCCATCTCCTCCTTCCACTTAAGAAAAGAGAAAGTAAGAGAAGCAAAATGAACTGGATTCAACTGGCTACAATGTCTGGATGTATTTCTTTTCTCCCCCTCTGGTGGATTCCAATGCTGGTCATGCAACTAGCCGGCGGGGGATGGTGGAGGGGGGGAGGGTGTAGAGTCCTACCAGCCAAACCCCAAGGCAGACCCACAGCATCAGAGGCTCTGAGAGTGGCACTGTCGCAGAGAGCAAACTTGGAAGGAAAAGGGAACTGAGAACATGCCTATAAAAGGCACTTTCTTGGCTGCATGTCATGTTCTATATCCTCCTTCCCCCTCAGTGAGGATTTTATCCCCGGCCCCTAACTAACCCTGTGCGGGTGATGTCGAATTAGGGGTGCTTGCTGTGGTCTTCATGGACTGAGTCACGCATCTTTTATTTTTGGCTTCTCACCAGCAGGAGGCGACAATGAATGGATCCTCCTTAAAATCTGAAATTAATTCATTGTGAAGATGGGAACCTTTGACCCCATACCTGTCCTTTTATAAAGAGTAGGGGATAGTCTCAAGTAGTCTCCTGTTATGTTCAACATACACTGTGAATTTTAGTGCATTCTTTTCCAGAAAGAGAAACTGAGGCACAGTTGCATATTGAATTTTTCCAGTTCTGTGAGATAGCAAAAGACATTATATCTAGGAACCATCTTCTTCCACCAGCTATATATCAGTAGTTGAGAGTATCCCCCAAATGATGAATGCAAATGAATTCTAAGTTTAGTATCAGTTTTAGTTTCCCTCAGTCTCTAATTCATCCTTGAAATAAAATGGTTGTTGGAGATGGTAGGGGGAGCACTTTTAAAAATTATGATTTTTTTTAACATTGCCAGAGCAGACGGGGGAGTGCCTGGATGTTAGAATAAAATAGAAACCTTAAAAGAGCCTGTGGAGAGTTGGTGAAAATACCAGCTAAGAATCGAGGGAACACAATTTTTTAATTGAAATAGAAAATGGCATAGAGGATGCTTGAGTTTAGACGTCAAACTAGAGAAGAGCTTTATAGTAGAAAGGAAAGCTTAAGAAACCTGATTTTAAGTCTAGAGGCTTGGATTCTAATCATTGTTTGTCACTAACTAGCTACAAGACCTTGGCGTGTTATAATTTCTCTGAGCCTCAGTTTCCTCCTGTAAGAAATGTGATTTTAATAATCTCTAAAGTCCCCTCTAGCTTTAAAATACTATGAGTTGGTATGATCTTGGAATCAAAGAAATTAGTTGGTAATAGGTTACTGTTCCTGTGGAATTAAAAGAAATAAGGCCGAGATCAGGGACCCAGCATCAAATAGAGGAAAAATAAAAAGGTCTCAGTAGATGTCCTTGCATAATTAAATGGAACAATTTGGATCAAGGAATCTAAAGCACAAACAGGTTTGGGATGTTATCCCGTGGGACTTGGCAGCTTTCCATGTCTGAATTTCCCAAGTCAGCCCCAAAGAATTAAGTCTCCATTGACAAAAAAGAAAATCCCTCTCATCTTGTCTATTTCTCATCCTTTAAATACTGCCAGGTTCTGGGGAGAATGACGTCTGAGTTCAGCATTCCCTATAGTTTTGAAGGACAATCTGATTTCATTTCTAGTCTTTGTTGACAAATGAGTTCTTAGGAAAAGGAGTCTTTAAAAGAGAGGAAAAAACCCTATGCTAATGAATCCCTTTGGATCAACAGAAGGCCAGAACATACCCAAGTTTCCTGAAAGCAAAGTAAAGCTTAAGAGCCCTTTAAAAAAAAAAAAAAAAAAAAAAAGCCATTAGCATCTGATCCTAAGGAAAAGGGGAGAAGTTGATGGTCCCAGAGAAGGTTCCCTATTCACAAAACTAACCTGTATAGAGAACTGTATAGAGAACTCCCAGGTGACATTGCCTTGTTTGTTTTTTTCTTTTTTCCTTATCTGAAAAAGATGGCTACAGAATCACAAAATTTTAGAATTGGAAGATGATGCACAAAGGAAATCCCTACTCTAATGTGTACTTGAAGACCTCCAACAAGAGTAATCTACCACTTCTAAAAACAATCCATTCCACTTTTGGATGGCTCTAGTTTTTCCCAACAGTAAGCCTAAATTATCTATTTACAACTGCCACCCACTGCTCCTGGCTTTGACTTCTGAGATCAAACAGGAGAAATCTAATTTATCTTCCCTAAGGTATCTCTTTTGGACACAGCTATCCTGTTCTCATTAAACCTTCTCTTTTCCAAATTAGATATCCCCAGTTCCTTCAATGACTTCTATTATGGTAGATAAGTGTTATAACTTGGATCATCATAGTAAGATTTTACCTTTCTTACAGATTTATGAAGTTTTCATATAAAACCAGGCTCAGTTCTCTTCATGCCATTTGTGCTGTTGAGGACCTCTGTAGAAACAGACAAGATTGTGGCTAAGAATTTGTCACTTGCTGGTGCCATCTTGACCTCCTCCAATAACTGTCTATCTACCATTTCAGTCTACATCTGAAAAAGAAGGTGATATAATTAAAAGAGCAATAGATTTGGAGTAAGAAGACTTGGGTTCAGATCCCACACCTGCAATAGTATGTATAAATCTGCACAAGTCACTTAAACTTTCTCTTCCCAGTGTTTTTTTTTTCTAAATCTATGATCCTACAGTAAACCTGTGCAATCTAGTTCATGCTTCCATCAACACACCATCACTAGTTAGTCAGGTGAATGAAGCATATGGTGTAGTGGAAAGAGCCTTGCCTTAGAGTAAGACCTGAGTCCAAACTCTGATGTTTACTAACTAAATGATCTGGGGTAGACCACTTCATTTCATTGAGCTTCAATTTCTTCCTCTGTAAAATGAGAAAATTGGATTAAATAATATCTAAAATTGCTTTTTTTCTCCTCTAACATTCAGACTTTATGAATTCCGTGACTAAGAATCAATTAATATAAAGTTGCTATGAGCATCAAAGGCTATGTTGTAAAGGTCTACGCACAAGGACAGAAACATCATCCATTTTTTAAAGCAGGAAATTCTAGGAAAAGGAAACAAGGATAAGAATGAAGGAATTCTGAGGTCTCAAAGCAATACTACTCTCAAAAATATTATGGGACCAAAACAAAGGACTTAGCATAAGCACATACCCTTTTCTTCTGGAAGCCACTAGGGAACTGTCTGGGAAACCCCAAAGTGGTCTTGGTGCCACATCACAACTATGTGCTATGGACAAATATAAAAAAATAGAGGTTATAGGTACATTCAACTGCTCAAGCACAGGAATATATTTACTCATTTGAGCAATTGTCCATGGTAAATATATATCAGGAAAATTGACTTTACAGACATTGCAATGTAATCTGCAAAATCCTGGAGACAAGAGCAAGGGAAATCAAGTATCCAAGTGGCCCTTGAAATGAAGTAAAGTTTCCAAAATGGAAACAATGACTCAGAGGCCTGTCCCCCAAGTTTATAGGCCCAAGACCTAGATATTGTGACAAAGTCTAATTTTCCATATTCTTTCAAGAATAGTTATGTTGATCTGAGATACCACTATACACCTGTCAGATTGGCTAAGATGACAGGAAAAAATAATGATGAATGTTGGAGGGGATGCAGGAAAACTGGGACATGGATACATTGTTGATGGAGTTGTGAATGAATCCAACCATTCTGGAGAACAATCTGGAATTATGCCCCAAAAGTTATCAAACTGTGCATACCCTTTGACCCAGCCGTACTACTTACTGGGCTTATATCCCAAGGAAATACTAAAGAAGGGAAAGGGACCTGTATGTGCCAAAATGTTTGTGGCAGCCCTTTTTGTAGTGGCCAGAAACTGGAAAATTAATCGATGCCCATCAATTAGAGAATGGTTGGGTAAATTGTGGTATATGAATGTTATGGAATATTATTGTTCTATAAGAAATGACCAACAGGATGAATACACAGAGGCTTGGAGAGACTTATATGAACTGATGCTGAGTGAAATGAGCAGGACCAGGAGATCATTATATACTTCAACAACAATACTGTATGAGTATGTATTCTGATGGAAGTTCCAATTGATCAATGATGAACAGAATCAGCTACACCCAGAGAAGGAACACTGGGAAATGAGTGTGGACTACTTGAATTTTTATTTTTCTTCCCATGTTATTTTTATCTTCTGAATCCAGTTCTCCCTGTGCAACAAGAGAACTGTTTGGTTCTGCACACATATACTGTATCTAGGATATACTATAACATATTTAACATCTGTAAGACTGCTTGCCATCTAGGGGAGGGAGTGGAGGGAGAGAAGGGAAAAGTCGGAACAGAAATGAGTGCAAGGGATAATGTTGTAAAAAATTACCCAGGCATATGTTCTGTCAATAAAAAGTTATACTTTTAAAAAATAAAATAAAACAAAAAATGAGCAGCAACAACAAAAGAATAGTTATGTTTGTTTTCCCTAATCTTTGGAATCCATATCCCCTTGATAACTCTACATATTTCAAGTCAATGTTCTTGACTAGAAATAGTGACTTTGACTTGTACTACCTCCTTGAGTTTTCTATTTCTAATAAGTGCATGACTTAACTTTCTTTTCTCCCCTCCCCATAACCTCATTCCTTTCTATTTAAAATCCATTCTTGTAAGCCAAAAATAAAGTATTCTAGCCCATCCTAACACCAAGAGCTATGGGTCCGAGATCACACCAAGAGCTACTGGATTGTAAAGCTCTGTGGTTAAAGTCAGTTCACTAGCTGTGGTACCTATGGTAAATCATTTCACCTACAGTTGGGTTAGACAATCCCTACATTTCCTATTATCTCTAGCTATCAGCTATCAATAAATTACATAAAGTTGCCACAAATCCCCAAACTGTTGTAAATTGTCTTCCTATTGGGACTCCTTCTAGTTTTGCACTCCATCCTTCCAGCTAAAAAAGTCTTTAAAAAGCTTAAAATCGTCTTAAAAAGCTAAGAGACATGGGGGAGGGGAGAAAGGGGGCAGTATGAGGAAGATTCATTCCATATCCTACTTATTTCAGAAGGAAAATAAAGAACAGATGCAGACTACCATATTCAGAGTTACCAGGCACCTGCTGGTTATTGAGGGGAAAACCTCCAAGCATTGAGATCTGGCTTCTCTGTTGGTGTGGAAGGACAGCTCCTCAATGCAGCGCCACTCTACTCTCTTGCTTCAGGGTGGGATCTGGCTCCAGTCTTGACTCAGAGAGCTCCATGTTGAGTCACTCGCAAGTGTGAGTAATTGAGATGGATAAAAAAATCAAAAAGCAAAGCAGCTTCATAGCCCTGTGCTATCACTGGAGCACATTTATTTCCTTCAGGTCTGCCTGAGCCAACCAACTCACAGGAACATCAAAGAGGAATGCAGCTGAAACCCAGCCCCTATTCCCCAGGAATAGGTTCTGTGTCAGTGTTTGATCCATCAACATATCCATTCTCTCCTTCTAAGTGAGAAAGCTCTGAGGACTCCTGAACATGGGTGAGTTCTGACTGTGCCTCCAAGAACTGAGGAAGCAGTCTATGTTCTTTTACCTTAGCTTAGCTCAAAGTAATAAAGTTCCAATTCACAGGGACTAGAAAGGATTAAGGCCTTGGTAGAATGTTGGGAAGGGTACCTGATAAGACCATTTGAAAAAGAAACACTGGAGAAAGTCAGGTATTTAATAACACTTCTTCCTATTGTTGAGACTCTTATAAGATTCCTCTCAAAAATAGAATTTCTACCTCTTATCTTAGAAGTGACATGACACAATATAAAAACGTTATGGTTCTGAAGTCAGAGATCCTAGGTTAAAATCCTACCACAAATGCATATCCATATATGCAGGAACTTAGATAAGTCATTCAAGCCTCCCTGGGCCTCAGTCTCCTCATCTGAAAAAAATGAAAGACTTAGATTTGCCTATGTTACCATCACAGCTAAAGTTATAAAGTATTTTAAGATTTACAAATTGTTTACATATATAATCTCATTTGATTCTTAAAGTAGCCTTGGGAGGTAGATACTATTATTCTCATTCATTCTCTCTCTTCCTCCCTCCCTCTTCCTCTCCCTCTGTCTCTCCCTTTCTCTCTCCCCCTCTCTCCCTTTCTCTCTCTCTTCCTCTCTCCCTCTCTCCTTCTTTCTCTCCCTCTCTAACCCCTCTCTCTGTTACTCACTCTCTTTCTTTCACACACTCACACACACACACACACACACACATACACATACATATTTTATAAAAAGAAAAGGAGACTGAGGCTGAGAGGTTAAGTGACTTTCCCAGAGTAACTCAGCTAATAAATTGTCAGAGGCAACTCTTTAACATTCCAAGTTCAGTACTCGATCTACTATAGCAGCTCTATATCTATGATCAATAGAATATAAATTTCTCAAGGACAAAGATTATTTTTCATATTGTGATGAAATCTCCATTTCCTGAAACATCTCATTCCATTTAAAGTCTCAATAATTGGTTTAAAAACTTCTTCCTCATAATAACTAAAATATTTCTCTGTATAACTTCCAATAAAAGATAATGATTGAGCTGTGTTTTTGTTGTTGTTGTTTATTTGTATCTGCAATGTTTTGCACATAGTAGGCATTTCACAAGTTTTTGCTTCATTCAAACATTTCAATTCTGGTCTTACTAAACAAAGTACACAAATCTGGAGTGAGCCTCAAGTATCACAAATACACAAGAGTCAGTCTCCTACATCCTAGTGATAAATATCAAACCCCAAAAGCTTCTCCTTAAGTAAGCCTTGTTTGGGTGAGCTCTTAGAGAGGATCTAGTATACTAACTCAACTGGCAGTACCTGAGTACACATGGGATCCCTTTCTATCTGTTCTCAGTTCTATTACAGCCTTTGGTGCCCATTCCAAGCTCATACTGGAAGCACAATCATTTTCTCCATCTGCTCACCCTCTCTTTATCCTAGTGAATGTCATTTGCCATGCTTGAAACACACAGAGACAGAAAATAAAAATCAGAGCTGGAAGATATTTACTCTTCTTATTCTGTATAAGAAAACTAAAGTCCAGGAGATCATACAGCTAGTTAGTAAGAAAATTGAAATAGTAACCTAGGTATCCTCCATTCCATTTCAGTGTTCTTTTCATTATACCACATGATCAGCTCCCTCTCTGAAGTCTCCTACCACATCCTTACTGTCCATTTCCAATTCAGCCTACTCGACACTTGGATTCAAAGTGCTCTATCAGTCCACCCCTGCCTTTATCACCTCCTACCTCTCCCCATCTCTCCCACCTGTTCCCTTTACTGTAAAATTAAGCTCTTTTCTCCTTGCCAGTTGTTTCTTTTTCTCTTATCCCCAACTCTGTGCCTTCTGCCACAATTCTACATGCATATAACCACCTCCTCCTTTTAGCCCTTCTTTCAAAGCCCTGGAGAATCCACCTACTCCAGGAGAGCCTAACCTAATTAGAAGATGAGGATGAAAATGTCCTCCTCCCTGAAATCATTTCTCAAACTAGCATTCCCTTCCCAGGCTACTTACATCACCATTGCCCGATCTAATCTAAGATTCATTGCTTCATAGAGACTTAGTGGTACCATGGAAATAAACTTGTAAGCCAGGAAACTTGAAGTCTAATTCAGCTTTTCTATAGCCAGTTGTATCACCATAGGCAGTTCACTTAACCTTTTTGAGATTGTGTTTTGAGTTTTTTCCCAGCTGTAAAATTATGTTCCTATATTATTAACAAGAGGGCAGGCAAAGTTTTTTATGCCCTCTTCAGTATCTAGCACAATGTGCTTCCATATTTATCATACATAATTTTGAGGATGAAGGTGGTCTTGGAGTAAGAAAAGAATTAAAGGGACCTTTTTCATCCACATCCAAAGGCTGACTCAAGTCAGACCAGTTGTGCTCCCTTCCATTTCCTTCCACAAATCAGCACCATGGATGGCTCATCCTGGCTCACCTACACCTTCCTCAGCTAGGAAAGAGAATCAACTTCCTTCTCTAGTGATCTTCCCTAGAGATCATCCTAGATCCTCTCTATTTTTTTTTAGCTTTTTTTAATTTTTATTTTCCTGGATCCTCTTTAAAAAACAAAACAAAACAAAACAAACAAACAAAAAACCAGATGTCGATAACTCAGGAAGACAGGGATACAGGGGATTGTCTCTTCATCCATAGGCCCAGAAAAGAGGATGCAAAATATTGGCCGAGATAAGGAGAGATCACAGCAAGAAATCACCAAATCTGCTCTAATTTTCACTAACACAGGCAATTACCAGGAAGCTCATACATACACATTTAAATAGGTATTAAGAGGAAATGGAAAACCAACAAATTAAAGTCTCGTTTGCTGAGGCACAAGCAAAGGAATTTGGGAAAGTTTTATGCTGAAGAGGATGTTGTCTTTGTCTTTTTCTTTGGAACCAAAAATGATGGCTATTCATCTGCTCCTTTTTTTTAGTCCTTCTAGTCCAAAGAACCATACATCTTCTTTGGATATGACTTACAAATAAGACTAGATAGTAAGAATGCAGAACATCAGCCTGGAAAATCTGCTAACTACAAGTCAGGGTTATCAATTTAGAAATGAAAAGGACCTTTAAAACCATTAAATCTCTCTCATTTTCCAGATGAGGAAACTGAGGTACAGAGTATTAAAGTGATTTATTCAGTCATATAGCTAGTTAGTGTAGGAGAAAGAATGTGGACCCATGTTTTCCTGATTTTGTGTTTAGTGCTCTAAATAGCCTCACACTCCCTGTAGGAATTCCTTCTACAGAAACCATGATAGTCATTTAGCTTCCACTTTTCCTCTAGTGCATAGTTCACTGCCTCATGAAGCTGTCCATCCTATTTTGGAAAACTCTAATTAACTGAACTATCTTTTTTTTAACTGAAAAAAATGCCTCCGGGTAATTTTCAATAAATGATCCTGCTTCTGTTCAGTGAAACCACAAAGAGTATCTACTACTTTTTCCATGTAATGGTTCTTCATAAATTTAAAGACAGATCTCATATTTAGAACTATTCTTCTCTTCTCTGGGATAAAGATCCTTAGTTCCTTCAACCCTTCTTCTTTTGACAGTTTCCAGGCCCTTGACCATCCTGGTTACTATTCCCTGGATATGCTCCAATTTTTCAATGTTCCTCTTAAAATGTATTGCCTAGAACTGAATACATTGCCCAAATGTGGTCTTACTAGTATAGAATACACTGGGACTACTTCTTTCCTTCATTCAGATACCATAATTCTATTTTTTATAACATGAGACTGCATTAGTTTATTGGCAGCTACATCACAGTGTTCACTCAATAAAGTTAAGGTTGGATGCCAGGTAATCTACCTAATGACTTGTGAGATGCAGCTTTTTAAAACTTTTCCACTATAGAAAGGGAAGTTCAGGGGTTTAATCCCTGGAAATTTGGCTACAGGGGCTACAATCATGTGAAATGACCTGACATTTTTCATGGAGTTGATCTTCATGCTGAAACATCCACTTTACACTGGCTTTGAAGGAGACGAATATTCTTCGTTAACTTTCTCTAGAATCAATTCTAGGAGCCTTCCTGTTTTTTCCTTGTCACAAGATGGTTTCTCTAATGCTCATGTATTATTGTTGTTCAGTCATTTTCCTTTGTGTGAAACTCTTTCTAGCCCTACTTAGACTTTTCTTGGCAAAAATACTGGTTTGTTATTTCTTCTCCAGTTCATTTTACAGATGAAGAAACTGAGGCAAACAGAATTAAGTGACTTGTCCAGAGTCATGTGCCAATAAGTGTCTGAGGCCAGATGTGAATTCAGGAAGAGGAATGTTTCAGACTCCAGGTTTAGCAGTCTATCTGCTTCATCGCCTGACTGCTTCAACTCTCACGGGAACCCCTATTATTTCTAAATCCCTTAAATCCTCTCTCCCTTCCTTTCCATTATACCTTTATTCCTATAATAGCAACTTCCCCTGGCCCTTCCTCTCCCATCTTCTTGTATTTTGTCTCTGGTTTCTATCCTCTCGGGAAAGGGAATTTCCCCAAACCTAGGTCCCTAAAACCTTGAAGTAAAAGATCTTAAGGCATCATATCTCAAACCATATAAGCCATGACCAATATGAGCCAAGAAATCCCTTCTTTATAACCAGATCTATTCCTTTCAAAAAGCTCCATGGTTCCCATACAATATCTTGAGCTATGGGAAAACAAAAGAAGAGCTTCCTATGGATAATTTTATGAAGTTACACATAACATCATTTATACATTCAAAGCATCATAGACTTGGCGCTGGAAGGGACTTAAAAGTTTATCTATTCCAACCTTCCTCCTTTCCCAGCTCTTTTTCAATAGATGAGGAAGCAGATCTAGAGTGGTTAAGTGAGTTGCTCAAGGATACAAAGTTGACAATTTTAACATTTAAGGAATGAACTCAGGTCTTCTGACTTAAAATCCAGCACTCTCTCTACACATAATACATGTGGCATTCATTTATACTCGCTGACCCACCCAAATGTTCACACACTCTTCCACAGACACGACTTGAGGCACACAGCCCAACATAAGCAGAGTCACTTCCTCCTCAGCCACCCCCATCTTTGGCCCCACTGCATTAGCTCCAGCAAGATTCCCGAGTCTTACCTTGGAGCGATGCTGGTCCAATTCCTTGTATATGATTGGATTCTTGTTTATTGATTGATAAATGGAAATTAGACCAGAGTCAGAGCTCTGAATCATTTCTCCAGTCTAATATCCTTTATCCTACCCTCCAACTGTGGCTGAGCATTGATGTCAAAGTCACAGCTTCCCTATCCCAGCTGATTCCCAAACAAGACAAATGCTGTTCTAGGGCTATAATGCAATAATAAATATAAGCTTGTCAGTCAAAACAGGAAACAAAGCAAGAGTATGTGGGTGCCATGATGTATTCTAGCAAACAGCCACTAAGAAGATGAAAGGGAGGAAAGTCTACTGAGGCTGGACCGAGGCATTTTCTTCCTACAAGAATGAAACTATGTTTCATTAGGGAATCTTGAGAGAAGCAATAACCCCCAAGTCTAGTTTCAAAATGACCCCAATATGGCTCCAGCATCTGTAGCAACAGTATCTTATAGCTCTTCAGCTTGAAACAAATTAGAAATGGTATAGAGACTTGTTGCCAGTGGGAGAAGGAGAGACTTCTTTTATGTCAAGACTCAGATGGAGACTTTAAGGCATGAGAACTTTGTCCTTGGGCAAAACAGAAATACAGATAGAATCTCACGGGTAGTTTATGCATAGTATATCAACCTCATTCTTGATGTGAAATGAGGCATTGGCAAATTCAAAGCACTGGTGTGCTTTTCCATAGTGCTCTGAGGTTTACAAAACATTCCTTTGATCCTTTCAACAATGCTGTGAAGCAGAAACTATTATCTCCGTTTTACAAATGGGGAAATTCAGACTCATCAAGGTATAGTGACTTAATTAAGGTCAGAGAGTGGAAAGTTTTGAACTCAGGGCTTCCTGAGTCCAGGCTCATTTCTATTTACCCTCCTATTGCACAGTCCTGATCAAAGGTGACAAAAGTGGAGAAAGATAGAAAAGAGTGAGAAAATAAGATCTCTGCTCTCAAAGAGTAGGTTCTTCAATAGTATTTTGCCAGAGTCAAATGCCACATAAACCACTCCAGGAATCAAGAAAAAAGTGCCAGGAACTGAATTTGTTGCGTGCTTGATGGAGTCCTCACTTTGTGTTGAGATGTCTTCTCAACATTACCCCAGACCTTGAGCTCTGGCCCCCAAGAAACTGACAAGCTAATCATAGCTCTACCAGCTCAGTTGGACTCCTCCCCCAACCCACTGGCTGCCACATTGGAGAGATCTGTGAGGAGTCGTTAACCATCACACTAATGTGTAGGATCTAATCTCTCTTCTCTCGAGTGGAAATGACAGGTACTCGGGTGCTCAGTGACATAATTGTGTTTTGATGTGGCAAGCCAGTGTACAGAGAGAGACAGTTCTCCACAAAAGGAAAAGCTGAAACTGATTGAAAAAAGGCAGCCCCCCCCCCCAACACACAATACACTTAACTGTCAGGGCTGTGACTCCCTGGCTCATCCAGAGACAGGGAAGGAGAATGTGACATCATCTTCATCAAATAAGGAGCAATTTGGGTGGAGAAGAGAAAAGGAAGGAGAACCTTTGCATCCCAACATTGTGATGGGATCAGGTCTGCTGAGGAGAAAAGGACAGCAGGCTCTGGAAGAGTCAGGGCAGTTTGAAGAGGAGAATAAAACCAAAGGGCTGCTGTTTTGTCCAACCAGGCCCTATGGTGGGATGGGGCTAGGAGCCTACCCAGAGGACATCCATTTCCCTAGCATTTGCTGGGTGAGAGGGTAGAAAGACTGGAGGCGGAGAATTTGGCACTGAAATGGCATTGAATGTCCTACCAAAAAAATCTGTAATAAACAAATCAATAATTAAGAAAGGATGCACATTAGCCTTTGAACAGGTTCCAGATGGGATTTTTTTAAGGCATTGCATTGTAACTGTGTGAGGTGAACAAGTGGATAGGGATCTGAAAGCCTATGGGGCAGAATGGGACAGGTAGAAGGAAAGGCAGGAATGGAATGGAGGTGGAGGGAGAAGCAGGAAGGTGACTGGGTGTGTGGCTGTGTACTGTACTGTGATGTCCATGGAAGAGTGCTCGTTAGTGTTCCATTTGTGTGGGTTAGTATGTGCAGATGGGTGCCTGGGTGTGTGGGTGAGTATGTGGGGACACAGACACACATAATGGTACAGAAGGGTGGGCTATGTGCAGGGGAGGGATGGTATGTGGGTGGTGTACTTATCATTATAGTGTGTATACATATGAGTACGCATGTGGTTAAATGAGGTGATGGGGCAGTACACTTGGCCTGAAATCAGAGAAAGGTAAGTGTGTATGTGGATAGCTTTCAATTCATGGGTGGGTCTCCTCTGGGTGGGGAAGAATTCTGAGGGACACATGAACAGGAGGGGAACCTATAAAGTATTTTTGTGGATTTTATTTTCTTGTTTTACATTTAATTTAGTAGTCTTATTTTAAATTTTCCTTCACTTAAACACTAGGAGTATTCTGGATTATGAACTACATTACTTGAAATAGAAAACTCACTTTCTGGCCCCCAGTAGTTTCCTACCTCTCTGAATGCTATAGGAATCTAGGGAAAGAACCTCCTCAGTTTACTGTTCTATATTCAGCTTTATCTCAAAATTTACCTGCATTCCCAGTTTTAATCAAATGGTTCTGGTTCCTCTCTACTAAGCCAGTTAGCAACATATGTCTCAATCACAGGATTATAGAAAGAGTTATAGAAGATACTGGAGATCATTTAATCCAACATCCTCATTTATAAAACAGGAAACTGAGGCCCAGAAGAAGTGGCATGCCTTGCCCAAAGGCACTCTATGGCAAGGAAGGATTGGGGATTCAAGTGCTCTGATTACAACTTTAATGTTGTTTCCTCCATATGGGGGAAAGACAGAGTCAGAGAGATAGAGTAACAGAGACAGAGAAAAAGAAACAAAAAGAGACAGACACAGAGACAGAGGAAAAAGAGACCAAGAGAGACAGAGACAAAGAGAGAAGGAAGGAGAGACAGAGAAAGATTCAAAAAGAGACAGAAAGAGAAACAGAAATAGACAGACAAAGAGACAGACTATGTGTTGTGGAATCAGAAAGAGTTTAATACCTTTAATACTTTTTAGTTATGACTCCTGGTTATGTTAAAACCTCTAAGCACAATTCTCTATAACTGATCATAGATTTAGAGCTGTGAAGCCATCTAATCCAGCTCTATCATTTTACAGATGAATGAAGACTAGTTACTGGGTAACTAGTAAATTTCTAAATCAGTATTTGAATCTGTATCTTACTGATTCCAAGAGCATCACTATTGCATACCAAAGTTTATCTACTTATCTTCTACGCAATAGCTGTGTTGTCAAAGCCAGAATTTTCTGAGGCAGCCAGGTGATACATTAGAGTGTAAAACTCAAGTCAGAAAGACCTGAGGTTGAATACTGTTTCAAATACTGTATGATCTTAGAGAAGTCACTTAAATTCTCTTTCCTTAGTTTTCTCATCTATAAAATGGGGATAATGAGTCTAATAGAACTGTTGTGAAAATCAAAAGAGGTAATGTTTTTAAAGTGTTTTGCAAAGTCCTATATAAATGCTAGCCATTATTTTTGTGGAGAAAGGGAGAGAAGAAAGAGGAGGGAGGAGAGGGAAAAGTGAGATAGAGGAGAGAGGGAGACAGAGAAAGAGAGACAGAAAGGCAGAGACAGAAAGAAAGAAAAAGAGACAGGCAGAGAGACAGAGAGGGAGGGAGGGAGAGAATGAGAGGAGTAAGAGAGAAAGAGAGAGAAAGAAGAGAAAAGATAGCCAGGTAGGCTAAGATAGGATAGAAATTTCCATAACACAATATATATGAAGATACATACAAATATATACATATGAATGTGCATAAATATACATATATATGTGTGTGTTTATACATATGTACACATAAATCTTTTTACACACTCAAACATACATACTTAGGCAAAACATTTCAGATTCATGAAATAAAAACCTTGCTTAACTTTCCAAATCCTATAGTCCTTCTATAGGGCTTTATTAAAGCAACAGCATTATTTTGTTACTGGTTACTGTAATGACTAGTCCAATGGGGCTTCTCCACCTTTCTCTAAAGCACCAAAAACAACCATATCAGATGTGATCTTACCCATATTCCCTTAAAATATTTCCTAGAATTTAACAAAGGACATTAAAGTTGGATATATGTTCCCTTTTTTACATATAGGAAAAATGAGGCACTGAGCAGAACTTCCTGACAAAGCTGAGAATGAACCTTTGAATTATTAGGTTTAATAACACTCCTAGAAAAGAGTCCCTGATCAAAAAAATCTCTCAGTTGACTAAAAAGTCTTCCAGTGACATATCTAAGAATGGGGTAGAGCAAAGTAAGGGCCTCTTTCTAGGCTCTAGAACACTTACCTGCTTGAAAATATCTAAAAATACAGAACATATTTCTTCTGGGATAGAGTAGAGAGGGCTGATTTATCTGAGCTTTTTCCACAATGGATTTATGTGAGCTTTTTCCACAATGGATAATTTTCTAAGCCCAGTAAGCTTCAGTATTCTGTATTGTGAACAAATAGGGATTGTCTTGTGTTTATTTTCTGCAGACTATGGCCAGATAGGTCCTCTGGCCTGACTCAAGACTGGGTGAGAATTTTCACATCATCCTTCAAGAGAAAACAATGAATATACATTTAGTTGTGAGAAGAAACCTCCACAGTTTAGAAGTAGGGGAAAGGGATTATAGGAGGGAAGGCAAGTGGCAGGCATACCTTGGAGACCGAACTTCTACTTAAATCTTCTCCATATGGCTGGAGCCTGTATTATTTGTACCAATGACTCAAGATTAGGAAGAATCCAATGTCAAAAATCCCACTCCTGTGTGGAAGATGAACACCAGGACTCTCTTTAACTCTCACTAATAAGACTGTCTGGCCCGGAGGACCACAGCAAGCCAACCTCACTTCCTTCCTTACCCATTCATCTCACTCAGCTACCCATTCCGGAATAGAGAGAGACACAAGGACATAACTATAGTGTATTTGTCTGAGGAAGAGGATGTTCAGTGACAGGACCAAGAATCGGCTGTATTAAGAAATGAAGTGAACGACTTTAGGCAAACCATTTTGACTCTCTGAGCCTCAAATTTCCCAAAAGGAAAGGTAGAACTAAGCACTCTCTAAGCTCTCTTCTAGCTATAACATTTTGTGATTCCAAATGAGGAGCAGAAGTTATTCAAGGGAAAGCAAAGATCCCCTTTATACACAAATGAGCTGCCCAAGAGTTGCTAAGGGAAACCTCACCATTCTGTTTTCTCTGTCAGGCTCCAGAAGGCACATTCAATCTTTAGTATCATTGAGTAAAAAAGTCCACTGGTGTACCTATGAAAGGGAATGAAGGGAGGAGAGGGAAAAAGAAGAGCTGGAGTTGAAATTGTAGAAGATGTGGTGGGAAGTAGTAAGTGATGGTATAGAAACACAGTAGGGACAGTTTCCAGAAGGGATAACCTAGCTGCTTTGATGATTAAAAAAAAAAGTCAATGCAATAAAAATCCTGCCCTCAGGAGAAGAGAAGGGAGGGGACAAACACACACACAGACACACATACACACAGAGAGAGAGAGAGAGAGAGAGAGAGAGAGAGAGAGAGAGAGAGAGAGAGCACTTGTTCCCTTTCCATAATGTATTTTGAGGTCTAATAGCCCTTGGACAGCTCCAGTCTCAACTCCAAAACTTCAGGTTGCTGATGCTTTTTTGTGTTGGCTTCAGGGACACTGACATTCTCTCTCTATCTCTCTGTCTCTCTGTCTCTGTCTCTCTCTCTCTCTCTGTCTCTCTCTCTCTCTCTGTCTCTCTCTCTCTCTCTCTCTCTCTCTCTCTCTCTCTCTCTCTGTCTCTGTCTCTCTCTCTCTCTCTCTCTCTCTCTCTCTCTCTCTCTCTCTCTCTCTGTGTGTGTGTGTGTGTGTCTCTCTCCTCTTCTCTCTTCTCCTCTCCTCTCCTCTCCTCTCTCTCTCTTTCTCCCTTTCCTCTCTCCTAATCCTCTGTCCCTTTTCTTCTTTCTCTCTGAAACAAGGGGTTAATGTTAGTACTCTACTTTCATACTTAAAGTATCTGTCATTCTATTCCTCTCCATTAACAATTAATAAACTATTTCTAGAATATGTTTTGTAAAGGGGTTAGGTTAGGTTATTATTGGAAAATACTTCATATTAAAATAAATCTATTAACAAATTTAAAAAAAACAAAGATTTTAGTGACAAAACAGGACAGCCAGAAGGCACAGTGGGTAGAACACCAGATCTAGAACCAGGAAAGCCTAAGTTTAACTCTGGCCTCAGACACTTACTAGATGTGTGATCTTGGGCAAATCACTTAACTCTGTTTGCCTCAGTTTCCTCATCTACAAAATAAGATGGAAGAGGAAATGGCAAACCACTCCAGTATCTTTGCCAAAAAACTCCAGATAGGCTCACAAAGAGTTGGAGACAACTGAAATGAATGAATAACAGCAAAGGAACTAAATATTTCTGATTTTCTATGGAGATTATCAACCTTTTTCAGCACTGTCTAGTTAGTTTTGAAGTCAGGAAGACCTAGATTTAAATTCCAACTTTAATCCTTACCAGATATATAACCATGGACAAGTCACTTAACTTCGCTGACTATTATAGAATACAAGAATAGTGCTCCTTCTTCACAGGATTCTTGTGAGGCTCAAATAAAATAAAGTATGTGAAGGATTATGCAAAAGATACAAGCAAATAAAGTCAAATTCTCTTTTGAGAGAATATTATTAATAGTCCATTTAGAAGCATTTTCAGTAAATAGCAGAGGGTCTAGACTCTTCATAATCCTGCTTGCTGATCCACATCTCTTGGAAGGTGAATAAGTAAGCCAAGATGGAATTTCCTATGTGTGAGCTGTTGTTATTCTTATTTTTGATGTTGGGCTCAAATGAAAATAAAATACAACTGTTGGACTATGGCATACTGACTCAATAAACATACATATAAAAACATTTATAGGTGGGTAGCTATTGTGGGAGAGAAATAGAAGACTCCTGATGAAGTTTATACACTTCTAAAAAGAAAGTAGATTCTCTCTTTGATTGTAAAGTACTTTCTTTACAACAAGCCTTTTAGGTAGTCAATAGATGAGGAAACTGAGGTACAAGAAGATTATGTGACTTATACAGGATAATACAGTACATGGATTGGAGCCAAGATTTAAATTTAAGTAATTTCATTTAAGACCAGTGTTCTTTACCCTATATTATAGAACCATAATTTCTCTTATTCAATCTGATTGCCTTGTGATTTTTGTTAATGTACCAATTTAGCTAGGTGGTATGTTGATAGAACATGAGAGAAAGACCTGAGTTCGAGCCCTGCCTCATGCTTTTATTAGTATGAGCCTAGGTAATTCATTTGCCTTTTGTCTGCCTCAGTTTTCTCTTCTGTAAAATGAGAATAATAATAATAGCACCTACCTCCCTAGGCTATCATAAAGACAAAATGAGATATTTGTAAAGTGTCCTACAAATCTCAAAGCATTATATAAATGCTAGTTATTATTTTTTGTTTTTACAATAAAATCTTATCACAAGTTATTTCTTCATAACAATTCTGTTATTCAATCTTTCAAATAATTTGTCCCAAGTGATGCACAATGTTTCTTTTGTTTTTGTGCAAAAATCTTATAAGAGGTTTTATCATGATCCTCAGACATCAATGTTATCATGGAATTCTACAATGTCACATGTTTTTCTTCAATGCTCCCCCAAAGTCTGCCCAATACTGATATTTGTCTGTATTACCTTTTATCTCCTAGACTCTACTTTCATAGCCACTCAGAGCAATACTCTCTAGATTCAAATTGTGGCAGGAAATTTCTACAAGCATTCTATACAAGAAGGTCCACTATCCCTGAGGCTCTTGCTTCATTGGTCTTTGGTCAGGATATAGATACCCTAAAACCTATCCATCTCTATACCCTTTAAAAGAATTTCCATTTCTTTTCTAGTCAAAGAAAAGGGGCCCCCCCAAAACACAATTCTTATTATAGATCCTCATCTACTCCATAATCCAGGAAGAAAGGGGGAACTGGGGGTCAAAGAGTATGAAGAGAACCTTTTATACCTGTATAATAATGAACCAAGGTTTATCTTGAAGTCTCAAAATCATCCTAACCTCCATAGAGATGTAATTTTGAAGGCTAAAAAAGACACTAGAGAAAAACTCTTAGTCTTGTGCTTTATCAGAACCTGACTTTGCCCAGAACTCAACTGAGACTTCCAATATTTAGACATTTTTTTATTTCCCAGTATGTCTTCCCAGGCTCCTGAGAGCCATTCTCCCTGCAGACAGGCTTAGATCCTTGGTCTGAGCAGAAAGGCTTGTGAGCCGTTATGTCCAGCTAATGATCTGCAGTGGGATGGAAATGAATACTGACAGCTCCTGACTTGTGCTCTTGTTATCCTGGAAAAGAAACACGAAGACATTTTTCAAAAGCATGCAGACTCTCAGAGAGTCTGGCAGGCAAACCACACACTTGCCTGCAGCCCACCCATTGCCTGAGACATAGTCAAATCTGCCCACTTCCCAGAGAGGTTATGCACTCTTAATTCCTTCTTCCATAATGAAAGGGATAAGGGAGTAAAATAGGATAGGCATGAGATCTCATTTGTAGGGGCAAATCAGAAGTGTAAAAAAGACTATGAGAAGAAGTGATAAAGCCAAAGTGGCAAAGTGGAGTGGAAAGATTTTTTTTTCATATTAATCTTTGTATCTCCCCTAGTGCCTAGAGCAGGGACATAATCTGGATCCATAAACCTGATTTTTAAAAAAAGAATCTTTTCCAATGTAATAAGTTTCCTTTGCAATCCTATTTTTTATTCCATGAATTTAAAATTTTCTCTCTCCCCTCCCCCAAGGAGATATCTACAAGTTTCATCAGACTACCAAAGAGCTCCATGACACAAAATTTTTTAAAACTTTTGGGCTAAATACATTACTCATAGTCATTAATAAATGGTGAATTAAGTTGACCAAAGAATGGTAAGAATAATAAAAAAGGGGATAGAAATGGAAAAAGAGGGAGTAGAATGTAAAAGCAAAGAGAGAAAATAGAAGGGAAGAGAGACAGACATGAAAAGAAGCACTTGGATGAGGGATCTTGTCTGCCACAAAGTGAAATATGGCAGGTAGACCCTCAGAGTATTCCTCACATTCTTCACTGCTGCTCTGGAGAAAAAGGCCCTCACTAGAGCATCTCCAAGGAGACAACAGGCTGGCAGACCAGCCCTGCCTCCTAACAGGGGCTCCCATCTCTCTCTTTCACTTGCTTTCGCTTAGCTGCTGCCCAGAAAGAGAAAAGTATACTTCTCGGTCTTCTTTCTGACTCTAAGTTCATAGCAGAGCATCTTTCCTCAGGGTCTTAGGAGAGCAGTTTGTTCTCCTGGAAGAAGCCCAACTCCTTATGGGAGCTAAAGGATAAGGGTATAAGAAAAGAAGTGGGGTGGAAGCCACAAATCTGCCCACATTTTATAAATAGAAGGCTAGGAAATAATATTGCATACTCTTTCCCTTCCCCTAGCCTCCTGTCCCTTATTCCCACCTTGGTTTAGGGAACCTCAAGGGCAATATTCACAGAACAGCCTGACGTCATGAACAGAGACCTTCAGAGAACAAGATAACTGGGCCCATTATGCATTTCCAAATGTGAATTTTGAGCCTGAATTTCTCATTTCTCATGCCAGGGATCATATTTCTTAAGATAGTGGGACCTCACTGATGTCCAGTGATTATTGGGAAGTTACCCCTTTAATCTGCAAGGTCTCTTACAACTTTAATTGAAGTCAAATCAACAGAGAATTGAAAGCAAGAAGTTACAATTATTTCTCCTAATCTGGAGAAAGAAGTCCTTTTCTCCTTTCCCACCATTTTACCTGCCTCTCCCAGGTCCAAAGAAATAGGGTAGTTCCTAAATAATAAGGCCTTAATATTCACATTAGTGTGTGTGTGTGTGTGTGTGTGTGTGTGTGTGTGTGTGTGTGTGTGTGTGTGTGTTTAAATCACTAATGTTTCTATAGACTCTACAAAAACAGTTATTTTAGTTTCCATTCTGGCTGAAGCTACAGAGGCCACTCCTCCCATCTCCCCAGCCCTATATAGGCCCAGGATACCCACTCCCAAATGGGGGAGAAAACTGAAGGGAAAAGCCGGGTTAATTTCAAGGTTCATTAGAAACTCCAGGGGGAAATGAATGTTTGCCAAATAGGAAAGGAAAAGACACAATCAATAAAAAGAGAAATGCTGTTTTCACACTCCTCAGCTCGGGGGTATTATGAACAATAGAGACCTAAGAATTCAATGTGATAAATAAAGGGATAGGAACATCATTGTGTCCCAGCAATACAAGCCCTGAGCTGCCATTCAGTCGGAGCAGAAGTAAATCTCTGGTGTCTGTTGGCTCACAGCTAACGGCATCAATGCTGGGCAGGTGGTGGGTAAAGGGAGAAGATGGATGGGTATTCTTTAGGAAAGGGATCAGGGGAGCCTTTAGAGACTACTGTGCCTCGACCAGACCAACAAAGCCATCTAATCACAAGTCTTTCATCTGGCAATGGGAGAATTCAGGGAAGTCTGGGGAAGGAAAAATAGGATTTAGCCACATCACCTACCTTTCCAGTTTTATTATATGCTATGCCCTTTTGTACACTCTATAGTCCAGATAAATGGACTTTTTTATTATTCTGCACATGTGATTTCTCATCTCCATGTCTTTTCATAAACTGTCTTCCACTCTCCTTTCTCATATCCTTACACTACCCCTTACACTCTCCAATTTTATTCAAAGCTCAAATCCAAGACTGTCTCCTCTTCCCCCCCCCCCCAAAAAAAAGCCCTTGTATTCATACTTCTATTTTACATACTTTTCTATATTTTTATGTATGCACATGTTCCCCCGATAAAATGTGGGTTACCTGAAGGCAGATTCTTTTCATGTTTGTCCTTGAATCCCTAGTACTTAATAAGTATTTGATAAAGAGCTCATTGGTCAATTGATTGGTTGATAATGGCATGACAAAGACAATAGTCAGGAAGTGAGCTCCAAGAAAATCTTTTCTTGGACAGAAAGCCCACTCCTTGACCACAGAAGAGAATTTTGGGGCTCCTGCTAAAGCTAGAAGCTGTGGACACACAGCCATCATCCCATTTGTCCCCATCACAACCCCCTGGGAATTTAGCTCAATTAACAGGCACAGACAAGAGCCTAGTCTGGGCACCGCAGGACAGACACAAGAAGCATAAACTGCGAGGCCAGTGACCCTGGCAGCTGCTAGAAGTTACAAATAAGAGGCTACAAGAATACACCAGGATCCCAAGAGAAGCCATTCTCTCTCCCTGTGCACTCTGCAATTGCCGGTTATGATAACCAAAAGAGTAAGAAATCTGTTAAGTGGGATGGGTGTTTTCCAAAAAGGAGTAAATTCCTACAGCTACCAGGGTTTTGTAATGCCCTCATCACCTCCTTTCTTATCTACTTGCCTTCCAGGTTCTTTGGTCAGTAAGCACAGTGCCACTCAGTCCATTTATCTCTGTCTTTTGATTCTTTGCTCACAAAAAATATATAACTTAATTCCTCTATAGTTCTGGCTACTTTTCTACATTCCTTTCTTTCTGTGTATGAGTTTAGTGGTTAGTGTCTAATCCTGCCCATGCCTCTCCTTACTCTTCTATGGTTTGTTTCTTGTTTAATTTGTTAATAATGTTTGGACCATTTTTTCACGTTATTTACATTGTACCCCAATGATAGCTATAAGGAATTCAGAAATATATTCTGGGGGAAAAATAACATTAGAAGATGGGTGGAGAAGGAACAATGTCTATGGGATTGAAATTGTCAAATCATTTATTCAAAAGCTTAGTGTTGTAAATAGAGGGCTGGTCTTGGAGTCAGAAAGAGAGGGCTTATATCCCAACTCTGACACCAGCTGTGTGACCTGGGAAAATCTTTTCACTTCTGGGTGCCTTAAGTAACTCCTTAGGATTAAGTCAAAAAGAGGTTCTGTTGCTTCCTCTGAGAGTCCACACCTTGACTAAATTTTAAGATTATTTGAATAGTCAACAAATATTTACTCATCACCTACTACTGTAAGGCATTGTACTAGGCAAAATGCATTAAGTCGTAAGGTCCACTCTATTGCTTCTGTGTGGTACAATGAGTAATGTATCTAGAACCATGGAAACAGGGCTCAACTTAATTGGTCTTGGACAAGTCACTTCACCTTTCTCTGGGCCACAGTTTTCTTATCAGTAAAATGAGAAGATTAAACAAGTTAGTCTCGGAGGTCGTTCTGAGCTCTAAATCTCTGAATCCAGAATGGAACATCCTCAGCCTCTCCAGTCAGAGGAGAAGCCTTTACATAATTCCTATTGATCATTAGACAAGAAACTGAACAAACACTCTTAACAGCCAGTTTCTGTTGCACCTCTTTACCCCAGTTTCCTTGCCCTTGATTTCTTGGATTAGCTAAAAGGAAGAAACAGATGATTTTAGAGCAAAAGGGGCTTTAGAGAGTAAGCACTTTGATGTAGAGTTAGAAGACTTGGATTCAAATTCCACCCAATAGGTAATACCTGCATAACTTTGGCAAAAAGCTTCACTTCTATTGGCCTCAATGCTCTCATCAATAATTAAGAGGGAGCAGCTAGTTGGTGAAGTGGATAGAGCACCAGCCCTGAATTCAGGAGGATCTGAGTCCTCAGACACTTAACACTTCCTAGCTATGTGACCCTGGGCAAGTCATTTAACCCACATTGCCTCAGCAAAAAAATAAATAAAATACTTAGTACATATAATCTATGTGTTGGGCACTGGGGATACAAAAAAAGGCATAAGTAAAACATCCTCTGCCCCCTCTTATCTCCACTATTAACCTCCCCAAAGCTTCAGTACCTCCTTGCTAACCTGAAATAACTGCAAGCATCAGCTAATTAGAAGAGATTGCTGTAATCCTAAATCTCTGCTTTAGAAGCCAACTGCAACTAGAATGGAATCTAGCACCATCTTCTGGTTACTCAGGAAAAGGAGAAGGTTGAGAAAGCTGATGAAGCTCTGGATGGTTTCTCTCTCATGCCTGTTTTAAAGAATTGGTTCTTCGTTTATCTCTCAGGCACTTGCTGGGTTTGGATGAGCTAAAATGGAACATTAAGAGGTAAGTAGTGATGGTAACCAAATAAATAAAAGGGGATTTGTTCAGGAGTATTCAACAGGAAGAAAGGAGACCAGAGTTTGAAGATAGAAGTAGAAATATTTTGAGAAAGTGAAGGGACATAAAAAAGGAACGGTGAATGACTCCACAGAGCTTAGGACTGAGATAATAATGGTAAGTATGGATAAGTGATCAGAGGGTCATTGGCAAAGGTGAGGCTAAACGGGAAGATGAATAAGGTCTTTGGGGCTCAGTTTCCTCATTTGTGAAATAGGGTTTGGGCAGATTAAAGGAGGTCTAAATTCACTTCTAAGTCTAAATTCTTTGATTTTTTAAAAAGAAAATAACTTAGGTCAGAGCCAGTCATAGGGATAAGCGTATGGGGCTGGGATGGAGGGATTGAAAGATTCACCTTTCTTGGTGAGCTATAGAATTGACGGGATAGTCTTGCTCTGCAACCATGACTACCTTCCCTCTCCAAATCTGACAATGTCTAGAAAGAGATCCCATTCCAAGGTAATTTCCTTCTCTTCTCTTCTGGATGATAACTGATGAAACTTGGTATAATGGAATGTATGCTAGAGTTGGAGGAGAGAGAGAGATCTGACTGTGAATCCTGTCTGAAACAAGAACTATTAGACCATGGGAGTGTCCCTTAAACCTCTCCAAGCCTGAGTTCCTTCATCTGTAATTGGGGACAAAAATACTTTGGGATCCCCCTAATAGAGTTGTTGGGTAGGGTCAAATAGGATGTCTGTTAGAGCATTCTTAAAACCTTAAAGTGGAATATAAATGTCAGTTCTTCTTATTGGCTCAGGAGCCTCTAGGGTTAGTACAGAAGCAGAATCACAAGTAGGCAAGGTAGAAATGGCCTAAAACACAACACACAAATCAGGGAATTCTATTATCCATTGAACAAAGGTATTTGGCTTGTGGTAAATCAAGCTACTTGTGTTTCAGTAAAAACTCAAAGAACACAAGTATTTGTTAAATCCTTACTAGGAGTCAGATCTAGCAGCTGATGGACAATAGCACTCCAGCACAACTTAGAAAATTGCCTTCATCAAGAATTCCCTTGATCACAGTGGGAGGATTAGAGAGATGTGTTTAATTTTTAGAATTTACCTAGGGGCAGCTAAGTGGCTCAAAGGATAGAGTTCTAGGCCTGAAGTCAGGGAGTCCTGAGTTCAAATCCAGTCTTAGATACTTACTAGCTCATCTATGTAGCACAAATATCTCATCTTTCCTCTGGAAACATGTTTATATTCCCTCCACACCTCTCATCATCAGTATCTAGTTATATGACCTTGGACAAATAATGATTCTCAGTCTTAGAATGTTCATCTACAAAACAGCTAGTAGACTTGGAGCAAGGTAAGACTTGTCATATCATTCCTCTAATTCTTATTAGTTATGTCAATATGAGCAAGTAATTTTATCTCTAAATTTCTGTTTTCTCACCTGTAAAATGGAGCTAGTTGTAATAATACCTGCTACACAAGGCTGTTGAAAGGACCAAGTAGAAAAAATATGTAAAGCACTTTAAAATGCTTTGTAAAATTTAGTAATTCGTTCATTAATATCATTATCATTGATAATGATGATGATAAATGGCCAGCCTTAACTTCAAGTTTAGAACTCTAACACATACAGGCTATTTATTGACTATGTGACCCTATGCAAGTCATTTATTCTTTCATTGCCCTCAAGAAACTCTGACTATGAATTGCAGAAAAGATATCAATGAACTTTCACACATAGTTCCCTCACTACAAGGAACTCTTGAAATCTATAATGAAATATTTATATGAGCAAGATACTGAGATAAGTGTGGAAGGAGACAGAAAAAAAAAATTTGTCCCTACCCTCAAGGAACTTTCCATTTTACTTATATTCATAGAAATGTTGTAAGAAAGTTGCTGTATAAATCTTATTTTTTGCTATTGTTTAGTGACCCCATTGGGGGCATTTTTTAACAAAAGTGGTTTGCCATTTTCTTTTATAAATGAAGAAACTGAAATAATCAGGATTAAAGTGATTTACTAATAAGCTTCTAAGATCACATTTGAACTCAGGTCTTCCAGCACTTTTATCTATTGAGCCACCTAGCTACCTGTAAATCTTAAAGTACTGTGTAAATGTGAAGAACTTTCCAGTTCTCAGAGTTGGAAGCTTGAAGAATGTCCAACCACTAGTTTTTGTGGTCTGGGCAATCCAAAAGAGACATGATTGGTGGGGGTGCAGGGAATGTAGAGAAGAACCAAATAAGAATTTCAGTGTATTTTTAATTAAGTGAATAACAGGCTCAGAGATAAATGCTCCATTGCATACTAATTTCCATGTAACATTTTCTCTGAGTCATCATCTCCCAAATTTTATAATAAGACAGTTGCCCTGGTCACCAGCTAGGGACCTTCATCCTTCCCTCCTACCCCCATCCCCTTTCCCCCCCAATTCTTCCACCTACTCTCTCTTCAAACTCGTTCAAGTTAGTGATCCAGGCAGGTTTTGCTTCTTCATTTGCCAACCTGCTGCTCTGGCATTTCTGGGCTCTCTGTCACCCCCCCCCCACCTCCAAATTTTGAGTCATGGCTCAATAGCCTCCTCCAACCATCCCACTGCATTGAGGGTGTGGGGGGAACAGGAAGGAGGGGGAAGAAGCCTGTACTCAATGGGAAAGATTGTTGCCAGGGTGGATGATGATTGTGCTCCTCGCCTACTGAGGAAGGCTCTAAGTAAGCCAGTGGAAAAGTCAGCATCTCTCTCTCTGAGGCATTCATTATTCAGAACTTCCCACAGCCTTGTGCTGCCATGGTGGGTTGGGCTGGGGAAGAGATCTGTCAGCAGCACCAGGAGAACCAAGATTTTTTGTCTCCTCTGCCTTGACCCTTTTAAGCTATATCAGGTAACCCTGAGACAGGGAGTTAGAAAGGCATGCTGCCGATACACTTGAAACTATACACTCTGAATCAATCAAAAAGTATTTATTAAGCCCTTACTGTGTGCCACCAGACAGCATGCTAAATTTTGGAGATACAAAAAAGGAGCAAAAATAACCCCTGACCTCAAAGAGATTACATTCTAATGGAAGAGACAATAGATATATCAGAACATAAAAGGTAGCTTCAGAGCACAGTGAAGGTGATATGAGGAAGGTTGAGATAAATTTAGAAAGGAGATAGTATGTCAGTGAGTATATATCAGAGGGAAATGGGGTCTGATCTGAAGGTGATGGGGAAAGCAAAAAGAGATTCAGATCATAGGGGAACAAAAGGAAGGGAGGCAGGGGATATGGGAAAGAGAGAAAAGAAAAAAGGAGAAAAGAGGAGAGGAGGAAGAAAGGAGTGGAGAAAAATAGAAACAAAGGAGAAAAACAGAAGAGGGGAAGGAAAAGAGAGAAAAGAAGAAGAGGGAAGGGAAAGAGGAAAGGAGAGGGAGGGGAAAAGGAGAAGAGATAAAGGAGAGGCAAGGAAAAGAAAGGAGAGAAAAGGAGAAGAGAGGGTGAGAAAGGAAAGGAGAGGACAAGAAAGGAGAAGAGAGGAGAGGAGAAGCTGTATTATTAAAACCATCTCCAACCAATTCAGGAAATCTGATTGTTAAATTTTCAACGTGAGCATTTACATTTTGGAAATCAATACATCAGTGTTAGATTTATTGTTTTGATGATCACTTAAAGAAAGTGATGAAGAAAATGCTAATAATGAAAATCAAGTGCACAAATATGTCTTTTAAACAAAAATAAAAATTAGTAGGGTAGATAAATGGTGCAGTGAATAAAGTCCCAGCCTTGAATTCAGGAGGACTGGAGTTCAAAGCTGACTTCAGGCATTTAACATTTCCTAGTTGTGTGACCCTGGGCAAGCCACTTAAGCCCAATTGCTTCAAAAAATGTGTAAATGTGTCAATATACAACTATTTATATAGCTATACAAAAGTATAAATAAAATAAAAATTAAATGATCAAAATGCCATTTTTCTTTCCTTTTTTTTGGAGAGCCAGTTGCTAAAATTTTGTCAACAGACTACTAAAAACTCCAAAGTGTGAGTAAGTATAGAAAGAAGAAAAGTCCCTATGACATTGTGTTCCCCTCAATGTGTACAAAGGGCTCTGAAAGTTTCTTCCCAGAATATTATCAAGCCAGTGTGTATATATGATATAATGGAAGGAGAAGCACATTAGAAGACATCACTCTTGTTGGGATTTGGACTAAAATACTTCTGGGATCACTGTTTGCTATCTGGTATCTTTATTCACAGCTGGCCTGAAATTCAGCATTTTCCTTCTCATTTATTCTTTGCTCACCCCCCTTTAAGCTTAATAACTGCATCCCAAATGTTCTTTCCAGAGGATGTTGGCCACTGCCAAGGGAACAGTTTTGACTCCTTCTCTCCACCTCAGGACAGAGGCCTAGGTGTTCTTGACCCTAGCACTGATGGTCTAGTTCTAAGGCAGTGACCCCTATGGGTTCTGAAGTCCCCACTCCCCATAATTCTAGTCAAGCATACAGGGCTATTAAAGACCTAAAGGAAAGAAAGTGGTTGCATTTTGGAAAGAAACTGAATAAAGTGATTTATTGCACTTAAGGAAAGCACAAATCAAAGTTCTGAACAGATGGAATAGCAAAAGGGGTTAAGTAAAGAGAAAGTTGCAAGGAGCCTTGTCATTCTGATTGGAGCAAAGACCCAGGAAGAACAGACGATTCAATGAGTCCAAAATAGAACATGCCAGGGAGGAGTGTAACCCCACCCTGCCTTGCCCTCCCTCCCCCTCCAGCACCTCACACCTCCCTGTGGTGCATTCAGCCCAGAGGGATAGAAGACGTTTCCTCCCCTGTTTCCAAAGGATGTGAAAGCCACAATTCTCACTTTGTTATGTCTTCACTGAGAATGAGAACAGTAATTACCACTGGCCATAAAGGAACCCACCATCCGCCCAGGTTAGAAGAAGCATGGTGGTAGAAGCATCGCCTTTAAAGCAGGGAGGTATCTTAGAGGTCAAAGAATCTAAATTGCTCTTATTTTATAGATAAGAGGAACAGAGAACCAGAGAGCTGTAAGGGTCCACAGAGGGAGAAAGTAGCAAACAGGATTAAACCTCAATCCTCTGACCTCTAAATCCACTATCCTTTCTTTCCATTGTACCAAGATCTCATGGAATAAACCCAAGACACCCTAGCAGAAAGTTCCCAGGAATTTTCCACTGCTACGTTACCACTGCTAACATTAAGTTCTCAGGGAAATCCTATATTTCTTTCCTTTTTTATTAAATCATTTTCTTTTCAAAACATATGCATAGATAATTTTCAACATCCACCTTTGCAAAACCTTGTATTGCATTTTTCCCCCATCCTTCTCCCACCCCCTCCCCTAGATGGCAGGTAATCCAATAGATGTTAAACATGTGCAGTTCTTCTATACATATTTCCATAATTATCATGCTGCACAAGAGAAACCAGATCAAAAAAGAAAAAAATTAGAAACAAACTGCACCATCTTTCTTTCCTTTTCTTCAC
>NC_133618.1:565142471-565237471 GCF_048593235.1 Sminthopsis crassicaudata
AGTAAGCACTTAATAAATGCTTTTTTCCCTATTTCAATAGCTTTCTGATTTAATTTACTAAATATTTTCATATATCACATTTACTAAAAATGTATCTATAGAAGAGGCAGCATCATGCATGGTAATATGAGGATAATAGAAAGCCATGGACTAGATAGCTATTCAAATCTTAACCCTTACTCTTATTATTCAACCCTTTCCCCAAGTCATTTCATCTCAATTCATTTCCTCATTTGTAAATTGAGAATAATGATTGTTGCTCTTCTCAAGTTGCAGTATTATTATGAAGTACTTTGTCCTTAGGCTTTAAAATGATATTTCATAATGTTACAAATGTAAACTACTGCTAATATTTCATTTGATCCTAACAATAAGCCAGCGAGAGCAGTTCTAAAATTGCCTCCACTCTACAGAAAAGAAAACTGAGCCTTGGAAAGGCTCAAGATTAACCTAAAATCGTCCAGCTAGGAAGTAATAAAACTGCTAGTAGAACTCAGGTCTTCTGGCTCCCAGCCTAGTGTTCTTCCCACTCTGCCATGCTGCCAGAGAGCCATTGTTCTCAGTTCAGGCACAGATTCAAGAACTAGTTAAGTCTTGGAGGATACCCAATGCCTAGTTGGCAAGCCAGGTCATCCCTGGGGAAGACGTAGGACCCTTGGCAAGTCATCCTGTGTGCCCTCGTTGTGATTATTTTATGTTACTGAATGGGACAGCAAAAATTACCTGCCTTTCATGTCTCTCTCTCTCTCTCTCCCTACCCCTGGGGCTACTATGAGGAGATCCAGGCATCAAAAAATCACTTCTTAGATTCAGATGATTACGATTTCTAGCCATGGGATAGGGGAGGACTTAAAACCAAAGGTCTGGGGGGACCATCCTAATTTATCTAATTCATTCTGGGGAGACCCGGTTGGCAGGACTTCTTCACCAGGACTCAATAGTGCCAAGAAGGGAGAGTTTAGGACCCAGTGTAGAGCAAGGGCAGCAGTAGGGGCTGTGGGGGAGGGCTTGTGGCTCTCCCAAGAAATGGATGAAGAATAGGCTGGTAAGGAGGATGCCCATCAATGAACCACAAAGCCTTTTAGCGTCCATTTGCAACTGCTGCTGAGCAAACAATTGCTAACACATTGGTCACTCACTAGGGTTCATTTCCCCTGGGAGAGGATTGAGCTGCTGCCCAGAGCCCCAACCCAAAACAAAGGAGGAGAGAAGGCAGCAGACTCATCTCTTACCTCATCTCATTCTCTGGCTGTGAAGCTAATCAGGACCAGAAAACTTTGAGCCCCTAGACCTGCTCCCCAGGCTTTTCTCCCTTTCATTCTTTTCAGGAGTTAGGATGACACCCCCCCCCAACACACACACACATGCATGTACAGAGACACTGGCCCTCCAATAACTGGAGTAACAAATTTCTTCTGGTCTGTCATATTTATGATGAATAGATATGGGTTGCCCAGATCTGCTGCTAAACAACTGTTTAGATATCAGCTTTCAGATCCTGTTTATCTAATTCATTTATTGCTTATGATTCCTATGTTGGAGGAAGGCAGTTGACATGTGGGCTGAGGATTATACAATAGCCTCATTTCTCTAAGCACAGGACAAGGAAAAACTACCAAAATCTTCCCATTCTCTCCTCCTGGGCTCATACAGGGAGGATTTAATCAAGCCTTTCAATGTTCCTTGTCCATCTTCCACTTGCAACTCACCATATCAGCAAGGCCAATGGTCCTGTCCAAGAGAGTGAAGATAAGGAGTATGGAAAAAAGAAGGGGAGGAATGAAAGAGATATAGGCTGAATTTGCTAAAGTTGAGACCTCTGTCCTCCCCAAAACCTCATCAGTATCAGAACTGTGTAACAATTATAGGTGCGAACCAGGAAAATGGGCTCCTAGGGGTAATAATTAAGTAAGCTTATTAGAACTACATTATTATAATAGGTTTATAAGCTTGGGATTCTAGCTTTTGAAAGAGATAAGAAAGGGCTTAGAATACTAAAGCAGAATACTATAGTTAATAGTTCACCCTTATGAAACCTTCCTTTTGGCTACCATTTCCCTCTAATCTGTAAAGCTAACAAGATGGCCTCTGGATTTGGAAATGGGACCAAGAGAGCCCTTATTTTCAGGGACAGAGAGAGCAGTAGCTCAGCTCCAACTGTGCAGACTGATGAGATGTTTCCCAGAACCAAAAGGAAGTGGGAAAATCATTAACCCATCTCCCCATCTCTACTCCCACCCCCCTCTGATTCATGTCCTTCACACTACTTCCAGATTCATCTTCCTTATGCACAGTCATGTTCTTCCTCAACTCAAAACCCTTCCACAGTTCTCAAATTCAGATTCCTTTACTTGAGTTGAGGGAATCTGAGACCACTCTGCCTTCCTTGATTTACAAGGCACTGCTCCTGCCTAGGGACATTCCAGCTAAATGTCACTACTCTGTCATCTGAACATACCCAACATTTTGGCAGGTGGGTTACTTTCCCACCTCTCAGCTTTAGCTAATGCTGTGACATATACCTGAAATGTCTTTTTTCCTCTTCTTCATCTTTGAAATTCCTGCCTAGTCTTTAAATCCTAGCTAAGTAAAATGTAGTAGATAGAGTGATGAACTTGGAAGGGCTAAATTCAAATCCTGCTCAGTCAGTTACAAGCTATATATCCCCAAAGCTTTCTTGTCCTCAATTTCCCCATTTATAAAATGAGGACTAAAATATTGCTTGACTCGTGAAGTTGTTAAGATAATTTGTAAAGTGTTTTGAAAACTTTAAAGCATCATATAAATACTAACTGTTGTTATAGTTCAAATGCCATTTTCACCATGAGGCCTTAACTGACCTTTCAGGTGTTCATGGATTTCCCCCCTTCAGCCCTTACAAAGCACTTTACATGAATCTCTCAGGTACTTAATGATTACTGTGTGTTAGAATAATAATTTTTCTACATCTTCTTTCCTTAGATGCTTGTATCCTCCATGAGGGCAGGGATCGTATTTTATTCAGTTTTTGCATCTCCTCCAATGGCCAAAACAATGCTCTGAACTTAAGAGGAGCTTAATAAACAGTTACTTACTTAATTCATCTTAGTCTTGCAGGAATCACAATTCACTGGAGATAAGAACAAGATAAAGAACAAGAATATAGAGGGAGTTTGAGAAAAAGAAAAAAGTAAGATTTTATAAGCAACCCAAACAGATCACTTACTTTTCACACACCACAGCCCCTATTCCTTCAATATTTGGAACCCTGAGCAAGAGTTCCGGGCATTTGCTCTCAGGTTTTTTTCAGCCTGGCACAAAGATCTGAGCCTCCTCCCAACCTACCCCACCCCAGGGTTCTGCGGCTCTCCACCCCCCCTTCCCCAGCCGGGCCTGTTTATTTTCTGAGCACTGGTTTAACAGGGGGCTGTTTTTATGAGTTGTGCTGTAGTTCTTGGTAAAGCACTTTAATCCATTTTAATGCCCCCACTCTGCTCCTCAATGACAGCATGGTGGTTACTCTAATGCATCCCTCTCACCTCAGGGTTACTAATGAGGTCAGAGGGAACGCAATATCCAAACTGAATAATTCACTAATCAGATGCTGCAGACTCCAGTGGTAAAATTTATTTCTGACACCTAAACAGCAAATGGGTTTGTGGACACAACTCTCTCCCTCTCTTTGCTCTAGAGCTATTTCTGCTAAATGGATGGCCAGTGTGTTTGCTTAACAAAAGAGCTCTGGTCTGCCCACAAACACCATATTTCCAACGCAGGTCTTTCATGTCTTCCATTGAGTTGTGACAAAATGGAAGGTAAAAATTTAGCTCCTGTCCATTGACTAGAATAGGATTTGTGTCCAGAGCAAACAACTTCTGGGAGTCTAGGTGTAGGAGCGGGGAGGAAGGGTGCAGTAGGGAGAATAGGATGGAAGTAACTCAAGATGCTGCCTTCAGAGTCTCCCAGCTCCTTTCAAGACTAGCAGAGAGCAAGCAGCAAAGTGACATCAAATGAAAATGAAAAAGGGTGCTGGAAAAGATGGAAGCAACTTTGAAAGAAAGTTTCAATATGTAAGCTAGGTACCAACTAGCTGTGTAGCCTTGGATGGGTCCTTTCTCTCTCTCTCTCTCTCTCTCTCTCTCTCTCTCTCTCTCTCTCTCTCTCTCTCTCTCTCTCTCTCTCTCTCTCTCTCTTTCCACACACACATTTTCTCCTATAGAAAAGGTTTTTCATTCAGGTTTTTCCTCGCTTTCTCTGAAACTGTTTCTTGTGTCATCTTTTAAAGCACAATTCTATTTCATTGCATTCACAAACCTATTCAGCTATTTCTCCCTTCATAGACATATTTGTTACCAGAGTTTTGTTTTCCTTTTTCTTTCTTTTGTCCCCAAGTAGGAATTATGAGCAATAGAAAATAAATGGCTAATTGAAAAAAATAAAAAGTAAATTTCAAAGGGAATGAAAATGAAAGACTTTATACTAAATGACCTCTAAGGTACCTTGGAGCTCTGACTTCCTGAGATTCTCCAACATGCTTTGTCAGTGACCACAAGCACTGATTGCTCTGGTCCTAATATCTTTTAGTCTTTTCCATCCATTTTCCATTAAATTCAGACCAAACCAAGTACTAAGTTAACAGATCGGTTCCTTGTGATCACTAGCAGAGGCCTTAGGGGGAAAAGGGACTAAACTTTTTTCTTACAAAGGCAGCTTCCTTTATAAGGAAATCAAGGGATCAAAGATTCTTCCTTTCTTATCATTTAGAGGAGCATTTCTGTTTGACTGGATAGACCTTCTCCTATTAGCACCAAGTTAGGCTAAAATCCTTCCCTGTGTAACCTCATAGGAACAATCTGGTAAAATCTCACTTTATCCCCTGTCCTCCTTGGTGAAACGTTGTATGCTTCCATTCCCTACTTCTCAGAGCTGTCTTTTCATCTCTTTTTCATCCCTTTATATAATCATGGGAAATATGGGAACTGTGCTATTGACTGGGAAAAGATAATCAGACAAGTTTTGCCCTCCAGGTGCTTACAAATAAATAAGGAATTGGAGACTATTCTGACCTTGATTCTTCTCCTCTAAGGATCAGCTTGTGTTCCAATTTCTTCATTAAGCTTTCCCTAATTTCATTCCTCCTAGCTGAAAGTGACCTCTCCTTTCTTACACGTGCTTTTTCTTGAGCTTTATTTTCCCTTACCACATTTTACTCTATATCATACTTATTTACACACAAATCATCTTCCTTTCCCCCATTAGATCTTAGACTTCTTGTGGGCAGGGATTATGAAATATTTTTCTTTGTATCCCCAGTGACTAGCACAATGACTTGTACTTTGTAGGTGTTTAGTAAATAGATATTGATTTGGGCTCCTCATACAGATTTTCCATAAATAAATATCTGTAAAATTGAGGCATTCTCATATAACAGGGAGGAAAATCCTCGGCAAAATATGAAATCAATAGGGACAAACTTATTCATCTCACAAAAGAATCTCCATTTCTTAAATGGACCCTCTTATATAAAAATGTCACTTCATGCCTCCCTATGCCTTATTTTCCCTATCTGCAAGTTGAAGAATTGTACTAAATGACTTCAGCGATTCTTTATTATTCTGAATCCCATGATTCTAAGAAACAAAATACCACAGGAACCCTGTAGTTCTAATCATTTTCTTTCTATAATAGAAGAACAAGTACAATATAGTAGAAAGAGCACTGAATTCACAATCTGTGTACTTGTGTGACTTGCTGCTTGTGTGACTCTAGGCAAGTCACCCTGCCACTCTGGGCATAGTTCCCCCAAATGTAAAGTGTAGCTAATTGACTAGAAGATGTCTAGAGACTCTAACTTTCTCTGATTCATGCCTGTTTATCTTTCTAATAGGTGCTCCCCATGTATTGCAATTTATCTGTAAACACCAAGATATCAACAGCTTTCTTGGACACCCCCTAATACTATCTATGCCTATCTCTCCAGTGAGACTAGAGAAAGGAACAGAGTTGGAAGGGGTTTGGAGGATGAACCTGAGATCCCATTCCCTAGGAAGGCTTAGAAAGGCTGAAGGTGAGATGGCTGGAAAGGAACCCTTTGGAAGTCTAAGGAATAGAAGCAAGACCCATTCTGCATATTTTTATTAATCAACTCATCTGCCACCTGGGGTTTTTCATACATTCTTTGCCTCTTGAGCCTGCTCTGAGGTGTTGGAAATGGTGACAGCTCCACAGTTAATGAAGGAGCACCTCACTGCAATAAGGAGGAGTGCATTAATTGGAGGCATAAAGAAAGCTAGAGCAATTAATTACTTCTCTCCCTTGCCTCAAGCCCACTCCCCTTCTGATGGCCCTCCTTCTATCCCGCTTTTTGATATATAATTCTCATTGGGAAGACATCCTCAACCCTGAGTATTGGGGATCCTTTAGCTCCTTGACTTTCCTCCTAAATTTCTGGAGACCCAGCAGATTCCTGTGAACCTTTCTCATGCTTTTTCTTCAGACCATTGTACAGAAGGTCTGGATCATTGTCTGTACTTTCAATGGAAAAAGCGAGAAAGTTTGAAACTTTTGTTGATTTAGCATTGTCCTGACATAGAAGTAAAACTAATGGATGTGTTTTTCATTCTTAGGAAGAAGGGCTCCTAAAAATTCAAAGTGTGATAATAGAGTCATGGTATTACTATCCAAACTTATTGGCATTATGAGCTCATATTCCCAAGTCCTTGGTCTCCCTTGCTCCCTAAACTTCTCTTCCTATGCCATTAAAAGGAAAGAGCCAGAGGAGAGGAACCATATAGAATAGGGAAAGCTTCATCATCATTGTTCTCCTGGCCACCTTCATCATCATAAGTAATAAATATTGAATTCCCACTCAGTACAGAGCACTATGCCAGGAACTGAGGATATACATAAGAAAAAAATGTCACCTCTGTCCTCAAGAACTTTATAATCTAGTGAGAGAAAACAACAAAAGGTAACAATGATAGAATACATTATCAAAAGTAAATGGGTTTGAAGTCAGAGAACCTGTTCAAATCCAGGCTTTCTAATTTTAAACAATGTGATTTGGGGCAATTTCTGTGAGACTTAGTTTCCCTGTCTATAGTATGAGGAGACCGAAATAAATCCTTTCCTATTTTAACTCTATAGATTAAGATATATATAGGATATGAAGGACATAGGCATTAAAAAGGATAAGAAAATAAGGAAACAAATCATAGACTTTTAGAGCGTGAAAAAAACAATCCAGTCCAAGGGTTCTTAAACTTATGTGTGTCATGGGCCCCTTTGGCAGCCTGATGAAGACTATGGATCTTTTCGAAGAATAATGTTTTTAAATAAGCCCCTCCAAAATTTGCCAACTTTCAGAAAAATAGAGATCAAATGTTTTTTTCTCATTTATAGAATCTCCTGAAAACACAAATTAATAGTCTTGATCCAGCCCAATCCTCTCATATAAATGAGAAAACGGAGACCCAAAGGGCAGGTGTAACATGTCTAAGTAATTCAACACGAAAGTATGTTAAAGGCAGTACCATAACTAGAACACAGGATTTCTAATGTTCTAGTTAATCCTTGCTCTCTCCCTAATTGTTGTCTGTCCTTACTCTTATCCCAGTTTTTAGGAAAATGCTGCTTTCAAAAGTTGCCACCTGTGAGCAAGAGAAATGAAGGCAATTGGGTTCCTCCTTGCCCTTGCCCTTATGACACCCCCTCAGTCAGTCCCTGGAGAGGCAGCCAGTAGGGGAGGCTCTTGTTTGGAGCTTCTCTCTCATTGCTAATTAAGCCACCTTTTGTGTTCCTCTTCATCACTAAACTCCACACTCCCACTGGGATCCAGCTCTGATTTTATTAGGGCTTTCTGTTGCTGCTGAATTTGATCTGTGTCCATTGAGCCTTCTGCCTCTACGGATCTGGGAAAATAATGGCCGGTGGTAATCAGTGTAGTAATAGCATGTCGGAGAGAAGAGAGCCCTGCACTGGGACCCAGCTCTGCCATGCAGATATGGAACTTAATATGTTTGCTCTCAGAGCAGGAAACGTGAACTGCGCCTGGGGCAGGAATCGTGAAGTGTTCTCTGAGTTGGAGGGTCGACATCGGAAGCAGCACACACCCCACAGAGGGGAGGCAAAGCCCAGAATCTGCATGGGCTGCTTTGGGGGCAGCACCTTTTCGTGGTGGGGAAGACTAGAGAAGGGGAGAAAAAGAGCTCACCCCGTCTGCCATCTGTTTGCTTCCTATTTTTACTATTTTGCCGTGTTAAATAGGTGCAAACCTCTGTTATTTCTGCATTGTTGATGGGCAGCAAGTTCTGTCAGCCCCTCTAAATTCAATATTCTGGGGAAAGGTTCCGCTCACTTTACCTTAGTGAAGACCCTACAACCCATAGCCACTTATGGCTGCTGGGACAAGTTACTTAACCTTTCTGAGAATGGGTGACAGAACCCATAAAATGGGAAGAGTAATCCGTATACTGCCTTGCAATAGGGGGTATGTGGATCAAAAAAAAATGATGTATGTGAGATATATTATAGTCAAAAAGGTCAAATAAATGTAAGATAAAGATAATCGGATGAGGGAGACAGTTTGACGAGCAGAAAGCGAATTCACTGGCCCCACTGCTCTAAGCAGCATCAGAGTGAGATGCTCAAACAGAATCAATTTTATCCAAGAGATCTAAAAAGAGAAAGAGAAGGGAGGGCGGGAGGGAAGAGCTGACTTCAGTGCTAGCAAGGGAGACGGATCAGGGAACTGTAGAAAGGTAGAGAGAAAAATCTTTGCAAATTGAATTTCTAAGCTCTGGTGGCAAGAAAGCCTGGTCAGCTGAAGGGGGAACCTGGCTTCTGCCTGGAGGATCTCAAAGCAGCTTGAAAATCTGATCAAGTAGCCAGGAAAGGGACCCACACACTGTCCCCCCCCACCCTCCCCAGTTTGTCCTCCCCAAAACAAAAAGATTAAAACCACCGGGTGCCAGCTCAGCTCTTCTCTACTAGGCTGTACTCGTTCCCCTAACCCCAAACAGGGAGCATCTCAGAGGCCCCTTGAGGTGGGGAGGTTGGGGGTGGGAAGGGAAAGAGGAGAAAGTCCTCTGCCCCTGGCCAGATTCTCAGTGGCAATAATTCTCCATGCTGAGCAGTATTGCCAGTTAATTAATCTAGCCTGAGGGGGAGGGGGAAGTGTGAGATGCTGGAGAGGGCAGAGTCGCTGTGAGGAGGGAGCAGCCCACAGGTAACTTCTCAATTACAGTAATTTCCTTCATCTTTCTTACTCAAGGTGGGGAGGGAGAGCAGCACACTCCGGGTCTGCTGAGTTCCGACTGAAGGAGCTGCCTGGGGCAGAGGTGGTGATAAGCCATACTCTTATTTAAATGGATTTTGCTTCCCTCTTAGGTCCCTATAACTAGAGAGCCAGGTCTCCTTCCTACTCTTTGTCCTGGACGACGTCCTCCTTCCTGCTCCACTTAAATTCCTGCCACCTAGGCAGGCGACCATTATTTGTTCTGCAACAGCAGAGGTGAGACTCTCTTGGGAATGTAGGGGCTGAATAAAGCAAACTGTTTTGAGATGGTAAATTAAACAAATTTGATTGGTTCTCTCAGCAGAAGTGCCGAATCTTTTATTAAAGCAAAACAAGATAAAACGTCTAAGGCTGAACTGGAGATGGGGCAGAGAAGTTGTTTGGCTTGGGGAGTTACAGGGGAATGAGTCCAGACCATAGCCTTCTGTTGGCAAGGGTTCCAACAGAGTGACTGGACAGAGGGCTATGAGCCAAAAAATAAGATGGATCTCCAAATCTAAAGACAAAGAAGAGCCGGGAAGTGCTGTGCTCTATGATGTAAACTAACAAAAATCCATACCTCTTGGATGGGACCGGCATCTACTTCATCCTCTCTTCCCAGCCCCCACCCCAAGGTTATTGTGAGAAAGGCACCTTTGTAGACTATAAAATCACACACACACACACACACACACACACACACACACACACACACACACACACACACACATATATATAAAAGAAAAGAAATACAAAAACCCCCTAAATGCCGGGGGATTATAATGACCAAAATCAAGAAAACAAAAAGGCTCTAAAAAACCCCAAAGAAAGCATATGAGAATGTAATTCGCCCTATTTTCCCCACTTTTTGTACTGGTGGAGGACTATAAGTGTAAAACACAAAATATGTCAGGCTTTTTCAATGTGTTGGCTAGTTTTGCTTAACTTTTTGTTTTTCTTTTCTTTTGCCATCTTTATTTTAAAGGATGATACTCTGGGAAGGGGAGAAGGGGGAGAATATAATGGGAAATACAGAAGATGTTGAAATAGAAGACAAAAATAAACATTTTTAAACCCTCTACAAAAAACAAGGTTACACATTGATGTATATGCCTACATATGTTATATATTTATATGTAACATATCTGTGGGGATACATATCTCATATATGAATATTGTGAAGCAGCGTTATGTAACTGAGAAATGGCTGGGCTTAACAACCAACATCCCATTACAGTCAGGATGCCAGTTTGTAACCTTTATGTCACTCAGTCTTAGGTAACCTGTTAAGATATTACAGTGGGGGAAGCACAGGCTGTGGAATCAAAAGATATGGGTTCAAATCTTACTCCTGATGCTTAGAATACCTAACCTCCCTGAGCTCAGTCCTATCATAACTAAATTAGAAGGGAAGTTACAGAATTGAACTAGATAGTCTCTGTGGCCCTTCTTGCCCTAGATCTGTGTTCAATTTTCCATTCCTGAAGTTTAGCATCTTCACAGAATCATGTGTATATATAGTTCCAAACATATATATATATATATTTATGTATACATATGCATGATTAATCATCATGCTGAAATAAATAGGTATATATATATATATATATATATATATATATATACATATCTACATACATACTGTAGAAATATACATAAACACACATATTGTACACATAAATATACTTAAAGAACCAGCATAGCATAGTGGGTAGAGTGAAGGCTTCAGAAACAAGAAGACCTAGATTCAAATATTACCCCCTACAACAAACAATCTATATTGTTCTAGGCAGGTCACTTAACCTCTCAATGCCCTGGATAATTCACTTAAATTATAAAATTGAAAAGAAAATGTTGAAATGTGAGGCTGAAAAAAAAGTTTTATCAACTAGGAATTCCTACTGTCAGTGAAATCAGTAATTTATTTATCTAACTACATACACATGTGTGTGCATATTTGTGTGTATACATATATGTATGTTGTTTCCCAGAAATAACCCATACTATGATATACTTTGTGTCGCCTCAACCATCCTAAAAATCATTCAATCCTAAAAGGATGTGTGATACTGTCAATGTGGTATTCATTCCCCTCCATTAACACACATTCTAATATCTTTTGATATTGTCCATAGTTTAGGAAAAAAAATCACCCGGCCTTGCAGTGCACATTCCCTCCAAAGCATAGCCAGTGAAACTTGTCCTTAAACATCCCACATGCTGGGTTATTGCCAATCACCTCCCCGAAGCCTTTCCAGCTTGGTAGGACCTAACAAAATTGATATTCCATTGACATAACCTTTGAGGACTCAACATCATTTCCATACTACAACGAGGCAACAGACGAGGGCATTAGCAAAGGAAACTGAAATAAAATCAATGAAAAATAATGTGAAATTTGGGAATTGGAACACATTGTGAAATTCTATTGAAGTGAAGAGATCTGGTACTATGTATAAGTGCAAACAAAGGGGACTGGCTGGTCCTTATGCAGTCTAGGAAAGGGAGAATTGGAGAGCAAGGATGTCAGTGATTGAGGAGGGACATAATAGCTGCCTTCAAGCATCTGAAGGGCTGTCTCCTGGAAGAAGGATTATTTTTGTTCAGCTTAGCCCCAGAAATCAGAACGAGGAATAAAAGATAGGAGTTTCAGAGAGACAAATTAAAGCTTGATGTGACCCTGCTTCCTCCATGTGCCACCGGCCATCGTTATTCTGCCCTTTTTTTTTTTTTTGCAGAAATGAGACACTATGCATGTGGAATATTGCATAGAAAATTTTTCCCAATACATGGGTGAATTTTGCTGAATATTTTCCCCTCTTTTGTATGTAAGAGATAGTTCTCCTAGAGATGGAGGGAGAGTTGATACATAGGAAAAGGTAAATAACATAAAAATAAACAATGTCAATCAAGTTTTCTGTGAGGAAAAGAGCTATTTGCAAGTGAAATGGGATTCCTCTCAAGGAAGCTAATTCCCCCTCATTGATGTCCTCACAAAAAAAAAAAATTCGGGGTCCATTTTAAAGGAACTATTCCTTTAAGTATGAGTTAGCTGCGGCAGCTCATCCTTGGGTTGTGGAATTCCATGGCACTGGCGTGTCAGAGGAGAAGACTCTCTGGTTCGTGGACCTCAGTATGATATTCTGGTTGGCACAGCAGGCACATCCCCAGAACACAAGGGTATCACCCAGCGTGCTATGACATCTCACTGAAAGGACCCAGGACAGAGGGAGTCCAGAGTCTCCTATTGGCAAGGGCTCCAGAGGAGTGGCTGGACAGAGGGCAACAGGCCAAAAAATAAAATGGATCTCTAAATCCAAAGACAAAAGGATAACAAGTATGTCAGGCCCAATGATATAGAAATAATAAGAATCCATACCTCATGGAGGTGGCCAGCATTTGTTGCCTGCCCAAAAAATTTATATAAGGAACGTAGCTGGAAAGTTTCAAAGACTGAACAAATGTAAAATAACAAATAATTTTACATACATTATATATATATGTATGTATATGTGTGTATATATACAAATATATATATATTATATATACCTACAAACATACATACAGACATAGCTACTCACACAGAATATTCAATAAATCAGAGCATAATGAACAGTCAGGCAGTCCTGCATTCAAATCTAACACTGCCATTATTCCTAGTCGGCTTTTACCCTGACCCACAGACAGGAATGTTTTGTGACAACCATGTTCTCCTAGTGAATTATCTGGGCATTTTGGTTCACAACTCAGTTTCCTGTGAGTTTACACAGTGTGAGTCATTTATCCCAGGGCCTGCTCACTCCTGGCTGAACAAACCATTGAAATTGCAGCCTTGTAGGTCTCAGACATCAGACTGTCAGCCCCAGTAACTCCTCTGAGAAACAGCAGACCCGAAATCCAGGGCATCAGTATGCTTCCTTCCCTTCCTGTTCTGCAGTCCCTTTCAACTCCAGTGCCCAGCGATCTCTTGGGCACCGATGCCCACCTTCACATCCACCTGATTTTACCTGTCAGAATGGGAATAGTCCCACCTTTCCAGCCTCGGGGCCCTCCCAACCAGTGCTGGTCCCCAGGCCTAGCCAGAGTCACTCATGGCTCTCCAGAGGGGTCAGACCTCTGCCATGGGGAGATCATTATTTTAAAATCTGCCCCGCACCTCTAAAATGTGTCAAAGCACCGAGCAGAGTGAAAATAACAAACCGACACCACGGAACAACAGACGCCCCATCACAACAGGGACCTGACAAATGAAGAAAATAACTTGGAAAAAAACCTTGAGGCCTAAATCCTTGGCAGGGCAGGGAAGGTGACAGTATAAGTCTCTAGAGGATGAAATGCACCAAAATAGGGCACTGCCTGCACAGAACTGGGTGCCCCTGTCTGGCAGCACAGGCAGAAAGGGATAGGGAAGAGCAAGTCCCAACGTTCATTCAAGACTTAAAGATTCTGAGTTCAAATCCTGCCTCAGACACCTAATGCTTCCTGGCTGTGTGACCCTGGGCAAGTCACTTAACTCCAATTATCTCAGCAAAAAAAAAAAAAAAAAAATTAAATGCTATATAAATTTTGCCACAGTTAAAAGTACTTTCCCAGCATTGAGCCCTAGGTGCACTAAGGAAGAGATGATGAAAAGTATATTCACCTGCAAGTCAGAGAGAGCCATGCTCAGGTCTCCCCTGAGATACCTGCTAACTGTTTGACCAAGAACAAATTATTCAATCTTTTTGAGTTCTTCAGTCTCCTCTTGTTTAAACCAGAGTTACCCTCTTCTCCATTTAAATAAAATGATAGATTTAAAGCACTCTGTGGTCCTTAGGATGCCAGCAATAATATTTCAACAGTTTTCTTGGTAATCTGTTCAAATGTACTTGAAATAACATGGTGGAGTGGGCAGAGATTTGGCTTTGAAGCCAGGAATATTTGAGTTGCAGCCCTATCTCTGTGTTACCATGATTGTTTTACCTCTCAATGTTCTAAGCAACTTTCTATGAATTTAAGTTGTAGAAAAGAGGTGATCTCAAATTGATAGAGAATATTATTGGCAAAGGAAGTTCTCTATATAAATTAAATTTCAAGTCCAATATTTACCCAGAATCCCTATGTGCCTATAAAATCTCTCCCTCTTCTGAATTCCTAATAAATACCTTGGTATAATACCCATGATTCTTGTAATGCACATACTGACTCCCATTTCCATTATTATCTAATCCCACTCATTAGATTATAAACTTCTTGAGGGCCGGACTGAAATTATAAGAATAATGGTGACATGTTTACACTTAAAACTATGCAAAGAGCTTTACATAAATGATCTCTATGGATCCTTGCAAAAACCCTTGCCCCCATTTTACAGATGAGATTATTGAGGTTGCAAGCGACTTGCTTAGGGCCACACAGCTGGTAAACAGTCTAAGGCAAAATTCCAATTCAGACTTTGCTGATTCCAAGGCTGTCTCATTCATCTTTGTGTCCCACTCAGTGCTTTGAACATAGCAGGTGTTCAATATAAAGTTGATGAATGAACAAGGAAAAGTATTCAATGTAGTGGGAACCTGACCTAGTCTGCACAGCTAATCTCTTTGAGAATGCAGACAGCTTGTCCCTATGGTGGGACCCAGCCTGCAATTTCACCCATGTCACACCAATTCTATGCACAACCCATCCAGAGCCATGCTTTAATTAAATAATTAGTGACCTCTCTCTTTCAAAAATGTAACCATTGTCTCACAGGTCCACGAATCTGGGGGTTTCTTTGCTTTTCTAATGCTAGAGCGCCCACCTCACAAATCATTCCTAATTCCTAATTTTTTTCCTACAGAATATCCCTTTTACTTCTCTTATTACCCAGCCTAGTTCCTTCTCCCTTCCTACCTTACTAAATTATAAGGTAATCGAGGGCAGGGACTGTGTCTGATTTTATTTTTCTATCTCCCAATACCTAGTATAACACTCTGTACATAAAAAGTCTATAATTGTATGTTGGATTTTATAATAGAAAAGGTAATAGATTTGAAATCAGAAAATATGGATTTCAGTTCATTTTAATAGCCATATGACTGAGCATCTGCTTAGTTCCTCTCTTTTAGCCACAGTATCCTTATCTATCAATTAAGGATGTTGGACTACTACAACTGTTCTTATTCTGTGGTTCATGGATTTATTTTTTAAAATATTTTGATTACTATATTTCAATATGCCTTATTTTTCTTGGTAATCCTATATATTTTATTTTATGCTTTAAAAAAAAAACAGTTCTGAGGAGTCTCTATATAGGCTTCAGAACTCTGACTTCATAAGACAGTAAGAATCCCTGCGTTAAATGATCTCTAAGGTCCCTTCTGGCTCAAGAGTTACTAAAACTCAATTTCTACTAAGCCTCAGTTCTCCCATATCAACTACAGAGAAGAGCCAGGGGTCCCTACTTTAGAAAACATTAGTGTTAATAATAACTAACATTCACTTTAAGGTTGGCAAGCAACTTTAAAAAGATTATCTCATTTTAACTTCACAAGCCTAGGAAGTAGGTGTGATTATGAATCCAATTTTACCGAAAAGGAAACTAAGGCAGGCTAAGGTTAACTGACCTGCCCAGTGTCATGCAGTATCTAAGTCACGACTTCAGCTCAGGTTTTCTCGAGACCAGATCCATCTCTCTATCCTCTGTACCACCTATCTATGATCAATCTAGTTTGATATCTTTTCATACAGTTCCAATATGGTATTGTTCATTCTTTAAGAGGACCAATGATATGGTCTTGACTTGCAAGTGAATGGGATTTAAGTAAGGCAGAGCTGTGCAAAGTCATCAGCTTCACCCTCTCATCCAGGTGGAGACAATCGGTGCTCCCCAGCACCAAAATAATTACTGTAATGTTAGTACTGATATGTATCCCCAAGGACCACTGGACTCCAGGGTCTCTGGACGAGAGAGTGAGGTATCAAGTACCCCTCTCCCCAAATAACATCCACTCAAAATCACTGTTCACAAGCACACACATTGCTTAAATGACACTAGATGATAAACCAATATTCCATCTCCCTTCATTAGAATGCAAAGTTCTTCTTTTTCTTTATCTTCATGACTTAGCACGGTGCTGGGAACAGAATAAATGCTTAATAAATTCTTGTTGAATGAACGACCAAAGGCAAAGTCTGTTTTCTTTGCATCTCTATCACTTTGTCACCATCTCATAGTGTTTAAGAAATTTTTGCTGATTGATACTAAGACAGAGTTGCCAACTTCTAACTTTCTGCTGTTCTCTGTTATCATCTCTATTGGACATAGGGCTTACTATAAAGCAAATCTCCACTTTGTACTGGGCTTCTCTGATAATCTTACAGTTTCTGGGCATTGAGGGTATGGTTTGAGGACATGGTTCCCTATCCTGTCTGAATCTCCTACTCAAGTTATAAAACCAGAAGCTTGGAGGCAGGGATGCTAAAGGGAGAAGAAAGTGAAGAGAAATTTGTTTTGCTTAAAATGGGGGAATAACCTCAAAAATTACCAGAAGAAATTAAGAAGTGGTAAGAATACACAAAAGAACAATACAAGACAGATTTTAACATCACAGAAAAACACAATGGTGCAGGTACTGATATAGAGACATACATCCTAAAGAATAAAGTCAAATGGACCTTAGGAAGCATTGTTAACAATAAGGCAGGTGAGCAATATGTAATTTTATTTAAAACCTGAAAAGATAATACTATTAAAGTGCTGTACTCAATATGCAAACCATTTGGGGGAATTCAACACTGGAAAAAATTGGATTGGAAAAGATCAGTTTGAGTCCCAATCCTAAAGAAGCACAATGCCAAGGACTGTTCAATTACCAAATAATTGCATTCATTTCATATGTCAACAAGATTGTGCCTAAGATTCTGCAAGCTAGGCTTCCGCAATATGTGAACCAAGAATTACTACAAGACCAAGCTGGTTTTCGAAGAGGCAGAGGAACTAGAGACCAAATTGCCAAAATTTACTGAATTATGGAGAAAGGAAATTCCAGAAAAACATATACTTTTAATTCATTGACTACATTCAAGGCTTTGGGTAGATCACAATAAAATGTGGCAATTCCTCAAAGAGATGGGAGTACCAAATCATCTTATTTTTTCCCTATGGAATCTATGTGGGTAAGAAGTAACAGTTAGAACCAAACATGGAACAAATGATTGGTTTAAGATTGGAAAAAGAGTGTGACAAGGCCATATATTGTCATCTTTTCTAACTTCTATGCAAAGTATACCATGTGAAATTATAGGCTAGAAAAATAAAAAAAACTGGAATTAAGATTTCTGGGAGAAATATCAACAATTTCAGATATGCAGACAATATCACTCTGATGGCCAAAAGTGAAAAGAAATTAAAGTAGCTCTTGAGAGTGAGAGAAGCATAAAAGCTGGCTTGAAACAACCTCAAAAACACAAAGAACTTGGCAACTAGGTCAATAATTTCCTGGCAAATAAAAGGAGAAGAAGTAGAAGCAGTGTTATATTTTATATTCTCGGACTCAAAGATCACTGCATTCAGCAGCTAAAGCCATGAAATTAAGAGACATTTGCTTCTTGGAAGGAAAGCTATGGTGAATTTGGACAGCATACCAAAAAGCAGAGATATCACATTGCTGACAAAAGTCCTGGTTTTTCCAGTATGTATGGCCATGAAAACTGGACTTTAAGGAAGCTGAGGACTGCAGAATAGGCACTTCCATAATGCGATGGAAGACCTGAGTTCCTTAGACTGCAAGGAGGTCAAATCACTCAATACTTAAAGAATTTAATTCATACTTTCCACTGGAAGTTCTGAAGCTGAAATTTAAGTATTTTGCCCACATAATGAGAATATGAGACTCATTGAAAAAGACCCTGATGGTCTTGAACACTTAATACTTTCTAGCTGTGTGACCCTGGGCAAGTCACTTAACCCCAATTCCCTCAGCAAAAGAAAAAAAGAAAAAAGAAAAAGACCCTGATGCTGGGAAAAATTAAAGGCAAAGAGAGTGGTAGAGATGAGATAAAATATTGTTGTGGAAACAACAAACATGAACTTGCACAGACTTTGAGAGATATTGGAGATTAGAAAGACCTGGTATACATGGACTATAGGGTCAAGAAGAGTTGGACATGACTAAATGAAAATTGTTCTTTAAGTGGCTGTATTTTACTCTTCTCTCTGTACTGTGTGATTCAAACAAACTGGACTTCTCTCTGTTCCTCTCACACCATGCTCCATGTTTCACCTCCGTACTTTTGTACTGGCCATCCTCCTTGATTGGAATTCACCCCTTCCTCCTTTCTGTATTTTAAATTCATTTCTTCAAGATGTACCTCAGGGTAGTCAAGAATTGGGACCTTTTTCTGGTCCTCCTCCCACCTTTAGCTGCTAACACAACTACCCTTTGACAATACTTTCCAATTATTCTATATACTGGGGTTTCCAAAATTTTTACTATATTTTTAAGCTTAAAAATGCAGTAAGATTTTTGGAACAAGAAGATATGGAAGGGAATAAGCATTTATTAAGTACCTACCATGTGCTAGGAAATATTTTAAGCACTTTGCAGTTATGATCTCATTTTTTCTTCAGAAAAACCTGAGAAGTCAATGCTTAATAATTCTTAATTTACAATTAAGAAAACTGAAGCAGCCAAAGGTTAAGTGACTTGCTCAAGATCTCATAGCTAATAAGCATCTGTGACCAGATTTGAACTCGTCTACCTGACTCTAGGACAAATATTTCCCTTCTTCCCTTCTATATGATCCCCAGTTCTATCAACTTCTTCGAGGTCATCTCTAGACTCCTCATTATCCTGGTTTCCCTCTTCTGTCAATATCCTCTCCAAAATGTGGCACTCAGAACTGACGATAATAATCTAAATATGGTCTTATGAGAAGAATGCAATAGGATTCCCACATCCCTCATTCTAGACAACATGCCTCTCTCTCAAGGCTGTCTTAGATCACAGTTGTGTTGACTGTCATGTTGCACTCCTATTGTGTGGAGCATTAGATTCATATGAATCCACTAAGACTCCTTGGTCTTTTTTTCTTCTTATATGAACTATGGCCTGACCAAGTTTCCCCATTCTTATATACTTCATTTTTTAACCTAAATTAGGACTTCACCTTTTTCCCCCATATTTAAGGCAACAAAATATAAGGGACTGAAGTTATTGAGCCTGAGTTCCAATCTTCTCTCTGAAGTTTATTACTTTTGTGATCCTGAGAAAATAATTTCATTTCTCTCGAATCCAGATTCCTCATCTGCAAGTTAGAGATAATAATACTTGTAGTGTGTACCTCACACAATTGCTTTGTAATCTTTTAAAGTGTGACAACCCAATAAAGTCATTTCTTGACAAGACCATCCCCATTGAACAGAGGAAGAAGCTGAGATAAATTGACATGCCTGAACCAGGAGCTAGTGGAGCAGGCCTTGAACCAAGCTTACTTAAGGAACATTAGGAAGCTTCCTCCCTTTCCCCCTGCCCTTACTAGACGTTTCCACTTCCCCTGGAGCTGCCATCAGCTTCCATCAGCACAGAGTTTGGGGTTTGGAATTTGCCAACACCCGCCCACAAGAAGACAATTTGAGACCCGCCAACTCATTTCACAAGAGCCTCCCAGCAGCCCTTCACCCGGAGATGTTGTTGGGAAGAGCAGCCAGGCCCTAAAAACCTAAAAGAGAAACAAATCCTCCCTGGTTAGCTGTGAGATGTGCTGGGGTGGTGAAGGAACAAGGAAAAGGGGGCAGAAACCCTCCTCTGCCCTCCCCACAACCCTGGTCTGGTTTCTCTACCACCTGTTTTAGGTAGGTCATGTTTGGTGGCTAAATGAATTGACACTGTCCCTATAAATACAGTTCATATTGTACTGCACATATTTATAAATATACGTGCTGTAGCACCGCAGCATTGCCTGTGAAGGATGCAAGCAGGTTGTGATTAGAGGTGAGCCAGCTCCTGATTATGGGTTAATTAGCTCTGCTAATAAACAGCCTGTAGCTTTACTTAAGAAAAAAATAACATATTTCATCGGAGGTAGAACAATTACAGTGCATGTAAAATAGAAATTTCTGCCTAATGAGCATTTGAAATGCTTTCTTTAGAAAGGGGAAAAATGCTTTTCTTAAAAAAATAAAATAAAAGATCCAACCCCCACAGTCCCACTGATTAGACGGCAGTGAAGGGTGAACTTCAAAGGATTTGGATTGGCTTTTTACATTCAAAAAAGCTCATCGCCAGCCTCCGGAAGGCCAACTAAAGTTCAGGAGGAACAGGGGGAAAAAAGCCTTAATAAAATCAAAGTTTGATCCCAGTGGGAATTGGGAGTCATGTGATGAGGAGGAACAAAAGAGTTGACTTAATTAGCAGCGAAAGGGAAGCCCAAAAATGGGTGTCTCTACATAGTAGGGAAGGTGCCAACAGAGAGAGGGGGGCAATGTAAGGGAGGAGCAAGAATAGTCCTCCCTTGCAAAAGCACAAGAAAGCTGAAGTCTGGGACTTGGTAGCAATTGTGAAGGAAGTGGAAGCCTCTCTTACTTAACCAGGAAATAGGAGGGAAAGATAATGAGAAAATCTAAGTAGAGTTGAAGGAACTGGTGGGTTTAGCCAGAGACAGACTGAATGAAGGCAGTGCCAGAAATAAAGATGGGTCAAAAGCAGAGATTTGCATTTTTTTGGTGATGGGGAGGAGCAAGCTAGAAGGAATAGAGAGAGGAGAGGTCTGGGATCTTAAGCTGTAAGGTCCTGGCATCAGAAGGCAGAGAACAAGCCAAACAAAGGATGTGATTCTAGTCTGTTGTACTCCAAGTTTCATAACCATATTCTTGCTTTAAGCTTTGCTGTGTGGCTGCATTTCCCCAACTCTATCACTGGAGGTGATAAGGTCAAAAAGAGATAACCCAAGATAAAAATAATTAACAGGAAAATTCTTGTCTGGGGAGAGGTTGAAGGAGATAACTTGAGAGGCAAATGATTAAGAGAAAATCCTGTCTTATTTACAAATATCTCTGGAACCCCTTGGATAACATCTCTGTGCAAATGTTGTTTTATGACCCTGGTTATGTATAAAATGAAGTTTTAAAAATGTAAACCTCCACTTGGTTTATACTTGCCTTGTGCCCGCCAACTTGTTCTGGCATCCTTGCCCTTGCAGTTTGGCCTTTCTGGAGGCCAAATGCCTGTCTATCCCTTTACTATCAATAAAGACTTTGTTTTAAGTACAGCATTGATAGCGAATTCATTTGCTATCTGGACCTGCCCTTGGTTACTTTGGGGAAGGAGAGAGAGGTAATCACACCACCAGAAAAAGAGCTGATCCATCTAGGTTTAGAGCCTCAATTTCTCCTCATCAGGAGGACTCTGCACTGTGGCCACCATCATCAGCTTCTATGGACCAAGTTCTTAATCTAATTTTATAATGGACCCCTTTGACAGCCTATAGACTTTTCAGAATAATGTTCTTAAATATATAAAATAAAATATATCAGATTACAAAAGAAATCAACTACATTAAAATATAATTTTCAAAAATAATTTTTTTTGAAGTTCATAAATTCCCAGGTTTAAAGCTCCTGCACCATTGAAACTTCTAGTGTAATGGTCAGAGTCATATTAAGGCAATCAACCATGTTAATAGAATTCTCAAAATAACTTTGTTTAAAATTCCTAGACCCTAGGTTTAGAGCTCCGGCTCCACTGAAATGTCTAAGGTCAGAGTTAGAGTCACATCCCTGTTAGCTAGCGTGCGTACCCAGTATCCATCTTGCATTTGCCTCCATGTGGAATCTGTGGGGCAAGACCATGGGAAATATTGCAGGAAAGACTGAGACTAAGTGTAAATAAATTTCTGCTCTGAAAGAATCAAAAGTTTAAAAGAGACTTTAGAGATCATCTGGTTCAACCCTTTATTTTACTGAGACCCAGACTTGGTTATGGCCACATAGCTAATTAGTGGCAGAGCCAGTCCTATAGCCTGGGTCTCTTGATTCCTAATAAAAGTTTTTTCTATTATAACATGAAGAAGAGACAGAAGACCCCCAAACAGAGCTGCTTTTGAGGAAATGAAGGCAATCAGTACAGTATCCTTTTTCTGTATAGTTTTCACAGTCATGCTGGAAGACCACAGGAATTTGGCCAAAAAAATTAAAATTCTTTCCTAAAGGAGAACCACACAGGAAATAATTTTAGATAAGGTAGAAGCAGGGTAAAGAAATGTTTGTAGATGCAGCAATGAGAAAGAGAAATTAGTCATTTGTTTAACACCCCTGCAAAACAAGCATTCCTCCTGCTTGGTAATAGTCAAAGATAGGACCAAGAGAGAGATGACAAAGCCAGTAGGGTAGAGCAATGGGTGCATTGGCCTATGGTGCTAAATTTCAGGGGCAGAGACAGCTCTTGCAGTAATTTAGCACATAAGCAATAGAAATTAGCACCTGGTTAGCAAAAGACTCTGTCCCTCATCCTGCCCTATTCTACCCTGTCTTCATACTGTTTCAGCTACAGCCTTCCTCCAGAGTGCAGGGGTGTCTGCTTTCCCCAGAAAACAAGATGCACCAACTCCCAACCTTTCTGACATTTGCCCCAGATATAAAAACCCTTAGCTACAGCTTCAAGAGAGAGAAATTCATTAAAAAGAAACATCACTTCTTTGGGGACTTAATAAAGCAACACCCAAGTCTCTCCATGTAGCTCTAAGCAAAAGAAGATGAGAATGGCAAAAGAAGTTATCTCCAAGAACAATAGCATAATCCCAATTCCAGATTAAAATCCCTCACCTCCTATTGAAGGGGCTAGAGTTAAAATTTGGAAATTGAAATCTCCTACGGCAGGACGTTTGAGGCTCCCTTTCAATGATATGATTTCTGGGTCAATTAACTGATATTGGTTAAGTATCCATTGCATGAAGAAGCTAAGTGGCCCTGTGGATAGAGGAATTGGACCGGGAGTCAGGAAAATCTAAACTCAAATCCTGACCCAGACACTATTTATATGACCCTAAGGAGGTCATTCATCCTCTTTTTGCCTCAGTTTTCCGATCTGTAAAAATGAAGATTAATAATAGCATATTAAATAAATGAAATATTATTTATAAAGTACTTCACAAACTTTTAAAATGGTTTATAAATGTTATTTATTATTAGTATTACTACTACGAAGTTATGGAGATGTCCACAAGTATAAACCCTTGCTAATAATGGACTTTGTAATCTAGTTTTTTTTTTTTTAATCAAATTGGATTTAATTTTTTATTACAGCTTTTTATTGACAGAACATATGCATGGGTAATTTTTGCAACATTGTCCCTTGCATTCATTTCTGTTCCAACTTTTCCCTTCCCTCCCTCCACCCCCTCCCCTAGATGGAAGGCAGTCTCATATATGTTAAATATGCTAAAGTATGTTAGATACAATATGTATGTGCAGATCCATACAGTTCTCTTGTTGCACAAGAAAAATTGGATTCAGAAAGTACAAATAACCTGGGAAGAAAAACAAAAATGCAAACAATTCACACTCATTTCCCAGTTTTCCTTTTCTGGGTGTAGCTGATTCTGTCCATCAATGATCAATTAGATCTTTTCTTTGTTGAAGAGATCCACTTCCATCAGAATGCATCCTCATACGGCATTGTTGCTGAAGTGTATAATGATCTCCTAGTTCTTCTCATTTCACTCAGCATCAATTCATGTAAGTCTCTCCAAGCCTCTCTGTATTCATCCTGCTGGTCGTTTCTTATAGAACAATAATATTCCATAATATTCATATACTACAATTTACCCAACCATTCTTTAATTGATGGACATCCATTCAATTTCCAGTTTCTAGCCACTACAAAAAGGGCTGCCACAAATATTTTGGCAAATACAGGTCCTTTTCCCTTCTTTAGTATCTCTTTGGGATATAAGCCCAGTAGTAGCACTGCTGAATCAAAGGGTATGGCACAGTTTGATAACTTTTTAGGCATAATTCCATATTGCTCTCCAGAATGGCTGGATCCATTCACAACTCCACCAAAAATGCATCAGTGTCCCAGTTTTCCCACAGCCCCTCCAACATTCATCATTATTTGTTCCTGTCATCTTAGCCAATCTGACAGGTGTGTAGTGGTATCTCAGAGTTGTCTTAATTTGCATTTCTCTGATCAATAGTGATTTGGAACACCCTCTCACATGAGTAGAAATAGTTTCAATTTCATTATCTGAAAATTGTCTGTTCATGTCCTTTGATCATTTATCGGTTGGAGAATGGCTTGATTTCTTATAGAGTCAATTCTTTATATATTTTGGAAATGAGGCCTTTATCAGAATCTTTAACTGCAAAAAATGTTTTCCCAGTTTATTGCTTCTCTTCTAATCTTGTCTGCATTAGTTTTGTTTGTACAAAAGCTTTTCAGTTTGCTATAATCAAAATTTTCTATTTTGTGATCAATAATGACCTCTAGTTCTTCTTTGGTCATAAATTCGTTCCTCTTCAACAAGTCTGAGAGGTAAACCATCCCATGTTCCTCCAATTTATTTATGATCTCATTCTTTATGCCTAAATCCTGAATCCATTTTGATTTTATGTTGGTGCACAGTATTAAGTGTGGGTCCATGACTAGTTTCTGCCATACTAATTTCCAGTTTTCCCAGCAGTTTTTGTCAAATAATGAATTCTTATAGGATCTTTGGGTTTGTCAAACACTAGATTGCTATAGTTATTGACTATTTTGTCCTGTGAACCTCACCTATTCCACTCATCAACTAGTTTATTTCTTAGCCAATACCAAATGGTTTTGGTTTCTGCTGCTTTATAATATTGTTCTAGATCAGGTACAGCTAGGCCACCTTCATTTGATTTTTTTTTTCATTAATTCCCTTGAAATTCTCAACCTTTTGTTCTTCCAGATGAATTTTGTTGTTATTTTTTCAAGGTCATTAAAATAGTTTCTTGGCAGTCTGATAGGTATAGCACTAAATAAATAGATTAGTTTAATTTTAAGAAATAAATAACTGTATCAATAACACAAGCATGTGACCTCAGGATAAAGAACACTTCATTTTATAGCTAAAGAAACTTAGTATCAGTGAGGTTAAATGACATCCACTACTAGAGGCAGCTTCTCTGAGTCCAAATCCACAGGTGTTTATTCTACATAATACTGAGTCATCAGAGTTATCAAACACATTGTGTCTGCATGCAGTTCACACTCCTACCCATACCAAATAAAAATGTAATTGGGAAATATTTAACAAAATAAAAATACAACAAAACATAGATAATATTATCTTAAGTCAATATGTGGCCCATAAGGAGTTTTATGGTTAAATAATGGCTCTCTTTCTATATGAGTTTGACTCCACTGATTCATATGTATATAATTCTGTTGATTTACAAAGTAATTATCTCACTATCACCTGGTGAGAAATGCCATTTAAATACTTCTCAACTCATTTTACAAATGAGAAAACTGAAGCAATGAGGGATGAAATGATCTGTTCATGGTTATCCTCAGGGAATATGTCAGGGTCTTAATTCAAATCCTGACCCTTTGATTCTGGATCCTATGCATTATTATTTGCCACATCTACCTACAGTGACTATAAATTAATTAAATGCAATGTGAGCTTTTAGTTGTTGAGAAGGCAGGAAGCAAAAAAAATGATCATGGAAGATAGAAATTTAAATTCAAATCAGAGAAAGCATCCTGGAAAAGGTAAAATTGGGGTAAAGTTTTGTAAGGCGCAGGTGCCAGAGATGAAGGGAAAAGAAAGGCTATTAGAAAATGACATAAGGAAAGATACAAAGGAAAAAATTAATAAATTATGGACAAGCGACAGCAAAACATCTATCTTATTAAGTCAGAGTTCATCAGAGTTATACTAACAATAAAAATAGAAGTATTTTTATAGGGTTTTACCAGTTACAAAGCACTTTTACCTACATCATCTCATTTGTTCCTCATTTCAACCCAGTTAGGGAATAAAAAGCAATGACAATGACTGTGTCTTTGAATTCTGAGATTCTATGCTTCTCTTTTAATCCTGAGTATAAGTGAGCCTGGGCAGATAATAGGACTAGGAGAAAGACCTTTTAAAGTTCACTCTGGGTAAGAATGCAAAAATACTGGAGCCCATAATATTTCACTAATACTGAAAAGGTCCTATTTTGAAATACTTATCATATTTAGTTTGGGAAGTGACATTCTGGAAAAGCTTATTGATGAAGAACCTGTAGCTCATAGAACACAGTGACTTATCCAGAGTCACGTGGCTAATAAGGAATAGAGCTAGGATGTGATACTGGGTCATTTGCTTCTAAATGCAGTACATGTTACACTCCCCTTCAATTATTCTCAATTATAATTATTATTATCACTAATATTCTTGTTAATGGTTTAATTCTTGGTATGGAAGTCATTGAACATGCCCTGCCCTCTAATGGGACAATATTGCAGTTTTTATTTTCTCTGAATAGCCCTACTCAGAACTGCTTTGGCTAAAATCCATAAGAGACAAATAGCATTCATCTTCAGTAATCAACCTACTGTCAGCTCAGTTCTATGCCTAGGTAGGCCAAATAGGAAGAAAAAAAGAGTTCTTCAATGAAATGATTTCAAAAAGGGCACAAAATCCTATACATCAAGACAGAAAAAACCTCAGAAGCTGTTTTATAGATGAAGAAACTGAGACCCAAGGAAGTAAAATAGGATTCAACCAAGGAAGTATCAAAGGCAGGATGTGAACCCAGGTTGTCTGACTTGAGAGTCAGTGATCCTTGTCACTGGGAAGGTGGAGAAGTGGGGGAAGATTGAGAAAGGGACTTTCCAGGATGGCAAGACTGATGGAGTCTAAGCCCCTTCAGCTTTCTATTTTATCCCCTAGCTCAAGGACATGCAAAGGCATGTCTGGGCCTCAGTGTAAAAATAAACCTTGGGCTGTCAAGCCTGGGCATATTAATGATAATTAATAATTCTCTTTAATCCTCCCCAGCTCTATGTGGGAATCTGTGACATGATTTGGGCTGGACACTCTTTCCAAATACACTCGGCAGACTTTGTCCATATGCTGAGCATCTCCACATGGCAAATCTGGAAGGAGACTTTTGCAGCAGTCAATGCCAATTCTACCATGCAGGGCCCAGAGGACAGATGGAAAGAGGCATTTTCTTCAGTGGCAAGAGATAGAATCTTTCCTTTGTCTCTCCTTAGTCCAAGAATGTGGAAGAGAAGTAGCTGTATTCTTCTGTGGGCTTGGGGGTGGGGAGACTCAAAGAGAAGTTATAAGTTTGTTTTAAACTGGAAAGGACATTAGAGAATACCTAACCCAATCCAGTTATTTTAAAGAAAAGGGAATGAAGGGAATTGATGCTTAGAAAAGGTTCAGTGACTTTCTGATGGTTACATTTTGTGAAGGAGCAAAGGGAAGAACTCAGTCCTACATCTCTTGTTTTCTAATCTGGGTTTTTCTTTTTAAATAATAACTTTTTATCTCTTCAAAATACATGCAAAGATAGTTTTCAACATTTACTCTTGCAAAACCTTGTGTTTCAAACTTTTTTTCCCTCTCTCCCACCCCAGACAACAAGTAATCCAAGCTAGGTTGAACATGCACAATTCTTCTAAACATATTTCCACATTTAGCATGCTACACAAGAAAAATCAAATCTAAAAGGGGGGAAAGAAAAAAGAAAAAACGAGAAAACAAACAACAAAAAGTTGGAAATACTATATTTTGATCCACATTCAGTCTCCATAGCTCTCCTTCTAGATGTAGATGGCTCTTTCCATAACAGGGCTATTAGAATTGTCTTGAATCACATAATTGTTGAAAAGAGCCAAATTCCAGGATTTTTTCCCCACCACAACAGGGCTGATGGGAGAATATTCACCAAAAGATTCATCTATGGATGCAAATCCTTTGATTTTGAATTGGTCAACCTTTCCTTGCTCTGAAATCTATTTTACTTATTGACAAAGTTAGTCTTCCTTCCAATTCCAGAGAAGAGTGTCCCATTTGACATTCATCCTTAAAACTATAAGTCACCTTCCTTCTTCCAGCTCTTGGCTAAGGAGATCTACTTGGGGGACATAGCTCTGAGGGTATCATGTTGGTACAGTATTATGCTACTTTCTATCTCTGGCTAGGATTGATTCTACTTTTTAGTCACTGCCTACCGAGAAATCTAGACCAAAACTTCTTAAATTGTGGGCTGCAACCCCATATAAGGTCATATTACTGAATGTGAGCCACAAAATTATGAGTTATCTGCAAATGCTTGATTTGTGTATCTATTTTATATATCTATGTACCCAGAGTCACAAAAAAATTTCTCAGGTAAAAAGGGGTCATGAGTAGAAAAAGTTTAACCTTGATCTAGATCGAGACCAGATGAGATGGGCTGTAGAAGTGAACAGAACAGAAAGAGGAGAAGCTCTGTGACTTCTACCAAGCAAGACACAAATACTGGGGCCAAAACCAGTAGATTTTTACCTGGAGCAAATACCACAATCCTTATCTGGGGCAAGCAGTCTGAAGCATGATCTCAATTAATAAAGGGGGAGGAAAAGAAGGGTGTGAGAGGGAAGCTCTCCTCAGGCTACCATCTGGTATCTTCCTATTTTAACTAATTATTCTTGTTAACTAGCTGCTAAGTAAGCTCCATTTATTTCTTTGCTGCTGCAGGACTGCAAGTGCTGTCAATGGCCTCTAAATTTAGCAACATGAGGCAAAGGTCAGATTGCCCTGTCCTAGTTACGGCTCTGCTGCAAGCCACCTTTCACAATCATTCCCTGGACCCTCAATAGTCACTCTCTTTTCCTTATGAGGTCATTCTCTTAGGTACCTCACATCTTCCTTCTCCCTCTATATCAGAATAAAAGATTCATTCTCCTGCTTTAAACGACCTTCCTTCTTCTCTTTCTTCTATTTTTTCTATATAAAACCTTTTTTTCAGGACCCCAAATCACACTTCATTCTAAAAGCTCTAAATTTCCTGGAACCCTTAATGGCCACCACCTGGTCCTTCCTATTTCTAATTTTAGAATCATAGAACATTAGAGATTAGAAAGATTGAAGAGACCATGCAGTCCAAATTTCCCACTTCATAGTTGGAGATATTAAAACTCAGAAAGCTTGACTTGCCCAAGACATACAGCTACCTGTAGTCTACATTGTCTGTACAATATAGCATCTGCCCAGTCCAATTCCTCAGACTGTGGAGGTCATCTTGTATCATGAAGGTCATGACAGCAAAGCACAAAATTTGGCAGGTTTTACAATGCCAAAAAGACTTCCAATATGGGGCTGGTAATAGGCTACATGTCTGAGGACCAGTTTGCCAATTTAGAAATTAATTTTTTGGGCAAAAACTACTACCAAATCCTGTCTTCTAGATTACAGAAGCATGGTGATATGCACTGGTGGATGGAGTCCCCACAAACAACAAAATTACACATCATCCAAGTACTAAAATATTACTATCATATTATATTTATATCCTATTTCTCCAACCAAATTCTATAGAAAAGATCACCCTTTACATCTTTTTCAGTATCACAGCAGATATTCATTTAAATGGTTTGTCCAAAGTCTAAGGGGCAGCAAGAGGCAGAAACAAGATTCAAACCCAGATCAAAGAATCATAGAGCTAGAGATAAATAGGACCTCAAAGACCACCTAGACTACCACCACCCATATTACAAATGAGTAAACTGTGGCCCATGGAAGTTGTCACTCAGCAGTATTTGAATCCAGTCCCTCCAAATGCAGACCCATTGTTCTTTGCATTATATACTATGATACCTTAATAAGAAGCAGGGAAAGGCATCACAGCACATGGTCTATTAGAAGGCTAAATGGCTCAATTGGAGGCAGACTGATAGGCTTAATTATTATTTATCCTACACAGGGTCATTCTATATACAGTTTGAGGTTTATGCTAGTCCCTGTTGATTTAGAGAGAGTTGACTGATCAGCTAAGGCTGAGAATCATCTGCATTGCTAATCCCCAGAGCAGGATTTCACCTCCAAACACAAAAGTAGGTGCTTTTTGTGGCCTCAGCTCAACACCTGTATTTGTAGCCCATACACACAGAAGGAAAGGCTGGCTCATGAGAGTCTGGGAGCCAGTTTCTTCCTGTGCTTAATGAGTAAAGATAAACTTCATCGTGATAACTCACCATGGTGTTGCAGTGCACATTCTATTTGGGATTAAAACCACAATTTTTAAAAGTAAATCAAAAGAGCCCAAGAAACCCAGTATCTCTAAGACTTTATTTTCCCCCCTCCTTTGAAATCTCTCTAATTGGGCACTTATCTGGGGATGCAACAGCGCCTGCTTCTCCAGAGCCATTATTGAAACTCACACAATAGGGAAATTGTTGGCTTTTTAGTTCTATTTGGGATGGCTATTATTCCTCACTGGAGTCTCTTGGTGAAAAATGCACCACTTTGGTTCTCCACTAAAAATTCTCCTCGGGTATAAGAAAGACCTGCCCTAAACCCCCAACTGACCCTGTTAAAAGGGATCAGGATGCAGTCATAGGCTCAAATTCAGCCACCAAATTTCCCTTTTAAAATTAGCACCTTCTCCTTTAGCTACCGGGTAATGTGATGCAAAACACCCAATTCTCTAACTTTTATGCTTCCAATTCAAGAATCAGGCCGCCTCAGAAGACTGAACCTGCTCACCACTGTGCTTTTATCAGACCTCCCACTTCTACAGAGTTTCCACTCAGTCTCTCTAGCAACTTAGCTTTTCATCAGCACCCCTAGGACCCTGACTGACAGGGTAGTCCAGTCTCTTTGCAACCACTGTAAGGACTCAAGGTCAGAAATCAGCTTTTTGCCTTATTTGAGAGGGAATTTGAAACTAAAGACCAAGAGCCCCACAGCTTCTATCTATGGACACCAAAGATGTGGCTTTGGGGCTCTCCATCTAAGGGACTCCCTACCTCCAGGTGGCTGGTAGCTATGAAAGAGATTAGAAATGATTTGTCCGTTATCCATGAAACAAACCACACACCTACAGTTGTTGTTGTTGTTTTCCAGTAGAAATTAAAACTTTACATCAATTCATCCACTGTTTTGCACAGCCCTCCTCAAAACAATAGTTTTTGAAGGATGACTGGACAAGATTAGGAGTGAGGGATATGGTCATGATAGAAGGATCTACCTGAAATGACCCATACACAAAAACCTATATTAGGAATTCCATTCTTTTTTTTTTCCTTTCTCTCTGTTTTCTTCCTTCTTTCTTCCTTCCATCTTTCCTTCATTCCTTTCTGTCTGTTGTTCTTTCTTTCATTTGGTTCTCCCTAATTTTACACAGGTTGGAAAACAAAATGACCACTCACAAATCTGGCTATATTCCATTCACACATAAGCTTTGAACTGATTTGTTTCAGACCTGGGACAGTTCTCTCTTCCTGTGTAGCCTGATGACCCTCTGCTACTGCTGATCACTGAGTTGGCGTTGGACTTAGCTCATCTATTGAAGCTCAGAACTCCTGTGCTCAATCAGTCCACCAGTCTCAGCCTCCCAATTATCTGGCTGGTGCAAGCATGTACGATTATGCCTGATCTATTGTATAAATTTTAAGCTCCTTGACCTAACATTCAAGGTCTTCTATTATCTGACCTCAACTTACCTTTGCAGTTCATCTCTCATTTCTAAGGATGAAACATGACAGCTTCTCCAAAGTCATTATTACTAACATTCACACTATGAAGAAGTTTGGGGCTCTGTTAAGAGATAGCCTTTACTGAAGTCTCTTAGTGAAAAAAAAAAAATGTGACCTTTTGGTTTTACATTGAGCCACCTACTGAGAATGCTCAATGGTATAAGAAATCACTTCCCCAAAGCCTCTAGCTGGCTCTTTTAAAAAAGAATTAGGATGCTATCATAGGCTTTCCCCACTGATATGTTCCATGTGCCTGGTACTCCACTCAAGCTAAAGGTATTTGCTATTTCTCCAGCCCACATATTTCTGCCTACATGCCTTCACTGAGGCCAGATGCTCTGCCTGAAATGCCAGCCACCTCTTTCCTTGCATTTCATCTGTACCTGCTAAAATTTTACTCATCCTTCAATACACAGTTCAAATGCAACAAAACTTTCCCTCACAGCCCCAACTGAAAATGGTCTCTCTGAACTCATTGGTCATTATTTCCACTCATGACATTTACTACACTCTAACTTGGATCATAACTACGTGATTAAAGGTCTTCTCTCTTCAGATTGTTCCTTAAGAACATGGACCATATCCTAATTAGTCATCTTTGTGCCATCTTTCCCTTTCCCCCAACAAGTGCAGAGCTCTGTGCCTTATACCTCCTGGGTGATCAATAAATGTTCTTTAACTGAATAACCTAGAATATTCTATGGCCTTTTCTCTCAAAAGCAGTATTTCATCTTGACTAGGGAAATAAGACCAGAATGTTCAGTCATCCTCCGGGTTTCATCTATCAACTATATTCTGTGATACTTGCAATAGAGGCAGGGTTGGGTTTGATTGAATTAAAACATTCAGTAGCTATAAACCAAAGATATAGCAGGATTCTGCCCTATATAAGATGGAAGAGGCTCCACATCAACAAATAATGTAATAATTTAGACAGAAAAAAGTGGATGGATATAAAGATTTATATAGAAACACAGAGATGAGAGAAGGAAAGGAAGAAGGAAAAAGAAAAGCGAAAAGAAACTAATATAATGATAATTCATTTGTAGGAACAGACTTGAATTTGGAATCAGAGCACTTGAGTTGAAAATGTAAAGCTGCTACTCATTGTGTCATCTTGAACCTTTGATGCTCTAGGCCTAAATTGTTTGTTTGTTTTTATCTATAAAAAGGAGTCAAATGTCAAGGGCTGTTAACTTGGGGCTGTTGAGTTTGCTTTTTAAATATTTTGAAGAGAGACAGACAAAGAGACAAAGACAGAGAGAGAAAGAGAGAGAGATTTTCTTTGCAATCTTATTTTATTTTATGTACTTTGCATTTTATTTTATGTACTTAAAAACATCACTTAAAGAATGCTACATAGGCTTCACCAGATTGTCAATGAAGGCCATAATGGTAGAAAGGCAAAGAATCCCTGAATTAGATTTTCTCCCTCTCGTATACTTATTAAATGGGAATAACACTTAAAGGTATTCAAAATCTTTCTTACAATAAATGAGTAACACATTTAATGAGGTAAGTAATATATTTAATATTAGCACCATTTTATAGATGAGAAAACTGAAATTCAGCAGAGTTCAGTATCATACAGATTCTGACAGAGTCAGAATTCAAAACCGAGTCTCTCCTGCCAAATCTGGAACCCTTTCCATTACTTTGCTACAAAAGAAATATGAGGAAGGAAGGAAGGAAGGAAGGAAGGAAGGAAGGAAGGAAGGAAGGAAGGAAGGAAGGAAGGAAGGAAGGAAGGAAGGAAGGAAGGAAGGAAGGAAGGAAGGAAGGAAGGAAGGAAGGAAGGAAGGAAGGAAGGAAAGAAGGAAGGAAGGAAGGAAGGAAGGAAGGAAGGAAGGAAGGAAGGAAGGAAGGAAGGAAGGAAGGAAGGAAGGAAGGAAGGAAGGAAGGAAGAAAGGAAGGGAAGGGAGGAAGAGAGGGAAGGGAGGGAAGGGAGGAAGAGAGGGAAGGGAGGGAGGAAGGAAATGAAGAGAGAAAAAGAAAAGAAAGGAGAAGAAAGAAAAAGGAAAAGGAGGGAAGGGAAAAGAAGAGAAGGAAAGGATTTACTTAAAGCAATATATTTTATGGAGAGAAAGGGTTCACTGCAATAGAATAAACAATGATACCTAAAATAATCCAAAGGAATTCAAGAGGAAGAAAGAAGAGAGGACAAGAAAGAGAAAGAAGTAGGAGAGTTGAAATAAAGAGAAAAAAAATGAACAGAAAGAAGAGACAAACTGTTGGGGTAGGGAGGGAATGATTGAGCCTTTATCACCAGTATTCACTTGCTTCTGTCCCTAATCCCATTTCCACACCACCATTACAACACACATTCATGATGATGTTTTGAAATTCCCACTGATATCCTTAAACAGCTGAATGTTTTGAAAGACCCCTTGTGTCTTAGTCCTTTCTTTTGTCTATGGCATTTGATTAAGGACAAAATTTAGGGGGAGGAGAGGCAAAGAGCTCTTTGATGTTGATGGTGCCATTAAGAACCTCAGAAAAAAACCACCTCAGAACAATTCAAATTACTAAAATATTTTAAACTATGCTTTAAAAAATTTCAGAATTCTGCCTTATTTTTAAGCACAAAAAATACATTATGAGTATGACCATGGTTATGACCAACTCCATTAGCCTTACTTCATCCAAGAACCCAATATCCATATTAACCACACAAAAAACCCCAAATCAGCTAATTTTGAAGGGTCCTTTTCTCTTCCTCACTGATCTCATCAGCTCTCATGGAGTCAATTATCAACTCTATGCACGAGATTTCTAGATCAATATGCCAGCCTTATCCTCCTTCTTGAGCTCTAGTCCTATATCCCCCAATTGCTTTTTGAACATATGGAAATAGATGTCCCAATGGCATGTCTAAAATAGAACACATCTTTCCCCTCAAAACACTCCTATCTCCCAAATTTTCCTATTATTGTTGAAAATGCCATCATCTTTCCATTCACTCAGTTTTACAACTTCAATGTCTTTTTCTACTCCTCTCTCAAAATGACTCCATCTATCAAATATTTTGCCAAGTCTTATCATTTTTACATTTACAACTCTTCTGGCTGACATATATCTCTCTCCATTCACATAGCTACTCTGGTATAGGCTTTCATCACCTCATGTCTGAACTATTGCAATAGTCTTATGATTGTTTCCCTTTCTCAAATCTTTCTGTCCTCCAATCCATCCTGTACTCAACTTTCAAAGTAATTTACTTAAAGTATAGGTCGGATCACCTCACATCCTCCCTCTCCCCTTTCAACAAACTTTCTTTTACTCCCAGGATCAAATTATCTGAAATTATCTTCTATCTACTTTGTATATATCTCATGTACATATAGGTATTTTCATGTTTTCTCACTTTTAGAATTTGAGCTCCTTGAGGTCAGGGATCATGTTTTGACCTTTCCTTTTATCTTTAGGTCTTGGCACAATGCCTGACACATAGTAAGTATTCAATCTGATAAATGCTTATTGACTTACTGACTGATTAATTGAACCCATCACTTCCTATGACAATAGGCACAGAAACCCAAGATAATAATTGAGGGGCTAAAAATAACTTCACAGGGTCAAATAACTTGAAAACCAGAAATCCTATCTACCTATTCATAGATGTGGAAAATAAGATTTAAAAAGTTGATGGAAGATTTAAAGACTTGATATGTCACACAGTTATGTGATAAGAACCCACATAGCCAATGCTTTTTCCATTGTACCTAATGGAAGGTCAAGTTCATTGCACCACACACAGACAAAGCTTTTCTGACTTCATGGGAAAATAAATGTTTACTCCAAAGGGAAATTTTGAAATTGTTTAAGGATAAACAGTTGTTTATCCTTAAACAATTTCAAAAGGAAGAAGAAAACAAACAGGATTGCCTTTGGGAAACTGTCCAGTGCTTTTACTGACCACAAGCTACTCTCTGAAACAAAGGCTCATCTCTAGTACCAACATTCTTCTAGGCATGCTACGTAGATACAGCCCTGGGACTCCATATTCTCTGAAGAATTAAAGTTGAGGATTATCCCAGGATAATAAGGAGGGTATGATGGGCATATCTTTCTTACATATGAGGAGTTATAACAGGATCAGGGCAGTACAGGGTTATGACTAGGAGAGCCTGAGTTTGAATTGTGGGATCACTGGGACAAGAACCATGGGGTGGTGACAAACACTACTTTTATTGAAGATAATAAACCCATATCAAGCACCAGGGGGAAGCCCCAATAAAGAACCTGTAAAATGGCTGCAGGAGATTTCTAGCATCACTGGGTTTATCCAGACGGGAGCTTCAATGCATCATGTACAACCTTTTTTATTCAGAGTACCCTAGAGAGCCACATAGCCACATTACTAATAAGGGAGTTCACCAAGCCACTGCCTGAATAGCCATTACCTGATTAAACAGGTATTGCATATAATACAGATTCAGATAACGATCTCTCCTGTAACTGAGACAGAGAGCTGGTTGGGAGCATGAACTGATCTTTGCTTTACCTTTGTAAATATAGTATTTTGTATACCTAGTGCTTATCACACTGCCTAGCACATAATGTTCTCAACCGTCTGTTGATTGACTGACTGATCTTGTCTGTCTTTGGCAAATTCCCTGTCACCTATAAGAATGTCATAAAATAAATGTTTGATGGAAAAAGAAGACAGGCTCATTATGCAGTGAGTACAAGGGATACCTATAGAGCAACCATCTCACTCCAATGGGATGTTTTCAGTTTCCAGAGAACGTGGGGAAGACCCTCAGTGCATTGGAGCCCCTTGTGGTGAACTCATGGAAGGACATGAACAAGAGACTCACAGATGGTCAGGCACAGATAATTTGTGATCCCCATCAATGGAGGAAATACACACATTTGATGAGATCGCACCTCCATTAGAGTGTTGGACCATTAAACATAAAAGCAGAGTTCACAGGATCAAAGATCAGAAGCCATCTGGTCAATACCCCCCCCCCCCACCTTATACAATTAAATCAAGGGACTGAAATGAGGTTTTATTTTTGTTCTTTTTTTTTTTTTTTTTTTTTTTTTTTTTTTTTTTTAATGAACTTTGAGATCAGTCGTCATCTGATTTTGAGGATGACCTGCAGTTGCAAAAAATGCATACCTAGACCTGCAAAGGCTGAATTAGCACTAGTACTGATGTCACAAACATATATGGAAACTTTCATTTTCCTAGCTTCTCACTTTTTGAGATCCAAAACTATCTAATCTATCTTATATTCAAAGGTATCAAAGTGAATTGTTTTCATCTGGGCTAAAACTGGCCGACAGACAGATAAACAACTAAGCTCCAGCAAAAGTGATGATAAGGACTGTTCCATTGGAATTGGCCGCAGGGGGTAGTTGGGAGTAGGGGCTGGTCTTCACTCCATCAGGGTGGGGGAGAGGTTTTTTTTTTTGTTTGTTTGTTTGTTTGTTTTGTTTTTTAATAGCTTTTTATTTACAGATATATGCTTGGGTAATTTCTCAGCATTGACAATTGCAAAATCTTTTGTTCCAATTTTCCCCTCCTTCCCCCCACACCCTCCCCCAGATGGCAGGTAGACCAATACATTTTAAATATGTTAAAATATATATTAAATACAATATACATATACATGTCCAAACAGTTGAAATAATTTGAAATACTGTACAATTAACCTGTGAAGGAAATCAAAAATGCAGGCGGACAAAAAAGAGGGATTGGGAATTCTATGTAGTGGTTCACACTCATTGGGGAGAGGTTTTTTAAAGAAACATGGAGGCATCTAAGTAATGAGTTCATGAGGGTGGCAACTTGAGATACTGAAGAACCATGGAGTGATAGGCTCAGGAATAGAAATGATCACAGGACAGAAGTGTGATGTTCCCATGATAGTGCTCTGATGCAAAGAACTTCTCTCTTTTACCCTATGCTAGTTACGTTTGGCTTATACCTAAAGCACTATACACCTATCATCAAGTGGTTGGACATATCTACAGAAAATAATATGGTTATAGAATAATGCAGTTTTGAGAACTTTGTATTTCAGTCAGGAGAAAAATCACACAAAATCTACCCACCCATAAGCAGCATGTTAATGGCCTTGCTACTGACAGGGTATGAATTGTAATTTACTTAATGTATGCAGGGAGCCTGGTGCCTGGACAAAATTCATACATGCATACACACACCATGCCCAGGAAACACTAATCCCGTAAGGGAAACTGAACTAAGAAGAAGCATCTCTTCCCTGGCTTTTGAGGGGTCAGTTTGCAAAACCCCTCCAGGCCACCTGCCACCTAAAGTTGAAGACCGCCTCAGGGTGGCTTAAGAATCTCAGCACTGAAGCTGCCAGCTCTTGTCTTTCACTTGGGACCAATAAAAATTGTGTTGAAGAGAAAATGCAGTGGTAAATGGGGCATAAATTATGCTTTCTTGCTCCCCTCCAAGCCTATAAGGGCCAGGCCACTAGAGGCAACTCACACTGAGTTTCAATAAACTCAGCCTGGCCCTATTTTATTTTTTTTTCAGATGGTACAGTCAATTAGAACTTCATCAGGAATCAATTTGCAAGGCCCAGCTGAGATGTAACTATAGATCAGGACTGTGGCAACTGATTATACCGCTAATGGAATATTTCATTGATTAATTGAGTATTTAAATCTTTAAAAGTGTGACGATATTACCTAGCTGCCTTTGTCACTGGCTGAGAGAAAGTAAGGATGCAGTCTGAGGATTCAGTTAAACAGTAGCTCTCAAAGTTCTCTTAGCAAAATGTCAATTCTAGTTTTTTTCTGTTTGAGGAGAATTGCATTTTTGTAGTATGATACAGAAAACTCAGGCTCTCTGCTTATGCCTGAATAATAAAATGATCTTGATACTGCATCCTCAATACACCTTATCCTGACAAACCCTCAGAGTATTGCCACAGCAAGTCTTCTTACAATTCTTCCCTTTCATTAGTATTATTAAATTGCAAATGAACCATGGATGCAAATGTAAAACAAAGTAAAAACAATTGCAGCAAGGAAAACTTTTGCTTCTTGCAATCTTCTTCCACTCAGTGTTCCATGACTTTGTAGGATACTAGAAAAAGTTTTAATCCCAGATCCAGGTTACCTGGTTTCTGCTAACTAGCTTTGCATTCACTGGATCAAGTCAGCTTCCTTATGTAAAAGTAAAGGAGCTTCACTGGATCATTTCCAAGATCTAAAGTCTACATCTAAAGTCCTCTAAATATATTATCAATAATAATTTATTGAAAGGTTTATTAAGATATTATAAAGATTTATTAAATATCAACTATGTGCAAGGCACTTGCCAGCCTCTAGGGGCTATAATGAAAAAAAGCAAAATACTCTCTGTCAAAAAGCTTACATTTTACAAGGAGATACAATATATTACTGGAAGCTGTCACCATGGCAAGTTTTCCTACTAAGTATTAACAGATAAATAAAAACAATGTATATGTAAAGGGATTTTCAAGAGAGATGGTCTTTTAACAACTGGCATGAATAGCAAGAGTCTCAGGTAAGGGATAATACCTGAACTGTTTCTTGAAGGAAGGTAGGGATTCAAAGCTCAAGTGAAGAGGGAGGGCAATCTCTAGGGAATCACCCTATGGTGCATTCTATGCAAAGACATGGACGTAAGAAATGGGAGGCTAGATTAAGGGAAACAGAGAGTAGACCAATCTATTATGTAGGTTCAATCCAAGCTCCCCCCCCCCCAAGACAATGGATCAACATCATGAAGGTTTTATTTCCCTAGGAAATGTAGTCTGTATCATTAGGTGAATCATTTCCCATTCATTTGTTTATGCAATGGAAACATACTTAGTGTCTATACACAAAGCACTCTGGAAGCTAAAGGATACAGTAGCTAGAAGGTTGGACTTGGAATAGAGAGATCTGAGTTCAAACCCTGTCTCATACTAAATTGCCTATAATAATAGTAAAATTTTACAATGTTCTTTAAGGTGTTTATGTATTTAATATGTGTGTTTATATATGCATACAGAGATACACATACATATATACATATCTATATTACACACATACATGTATACTCATTTTATACCTGCATATATACATTTTTGTAGATGTAATATATATATATATATATTCATTTGATCATTCCAAAAAATTTTTCAAAAAAGAATAACCCTAATGAATTATATCTTCCCTTAGAGATATAATAGGTAGCATTATTATTCCCATTATATAGGTGAAGAAAATAAAGCTGAAAGGGGTTAAGTGACTTATTAGTCGTGGGTTCTTTGTCAATTCCCCCGCATCTGTAAAATGTGGATAATAATAGTACCTACTGTATCTTCAAGGGCTTGGAGGTGGAACAAAGGAGATGATATATGTAAAATACTTTGAAAACCTTAAAGTATTGTATAAATATTCACTATTATTATAAGCACTCAGAAATATAAAGAAAAAGACAACTCCTGAATGCAAGAAGTTTATAATCTAGAAGGGAGATTTAGCATGGAAAATATTTCCCACAGTACTATTCATGCCTCAATATTAAGAGTCAGTGGTGATGGTAATGGTGGTGATGGTTTACTTTTTTTTAAGTACATGAACTAATTGTGCCTCAGCCAAAGGCACTCCCAACCCAAAAATATTAAATTAAATTTAAAAGATTGCCTAGTCCTTTCACCCTTTCACCAGCAGCAACAACAAAAAAAGTAGTACTGCTTTCGATGAGATGTCAATGAGATAATCTATAAAATTCTATAAGCAAATGATTAATTCAGGGAATTTAAATGCAAAAAAATATAAATGCTATCATTTGATATTGAAACAATATCAAAATACTTTAAAGAAGATTAGAACAGTGGTCCTAAAGTCAGAAGGAAGCTATACCCCAAGCATAGCTAATGCCTCCCTCAAATCCCTCCTTAGATACTTGACCCTTACTAGCTATGTGACCTTGGGCAATTCATTTAACCCTGATTACTTAGAAGGGAAAAGATTAAATAGAAATTTTTTTAGAGTTAAGAACATTAGAAAAGTCCATTTTGATGTAGTAGAAAGAATCCCTGCATTTGGAGTCAGAAAACCTGGATTAGTTTTGGGGTAATCCCTGGTCTATGATATCCTATTTCACCTGTGTTTGAGTTTAAGTCTTAACTTCCAACCTAACAAATGAAGAAATTTAATTGCTTTATCTTTTTCCTTTCACCAAAGAATTGGAGAACTAGTAAATTAGTGGAAAAAATAGAACTTTAGCTCTTAATACAGTGCCTGGCATGTAGTAGGCATTTAATTAATGTTTGTTACTTGGTTGACTGACTCAGGAATCTGATAATCTTGATTTTAGTCTCACGTCTTCCATTAACTGGGTTGTGGTTGGGGAAAATCCCTTCTTCCTGAAGTTCATCTTCTTCATCTGTAGAAGGAGAGGTTTAAACTAGAGGATTGATAAACTTCAGTTCAAAAAACAATTCCAGCCCACTGGATCTTTAAGGACCCAACTTCCTCCCTAATTACGAACTCTAGGGGGAATGGGGAGGGGGTAGACCTTAATGAATTAACATTTAGGTAATTTTTTATTGTTTTATTTTTATTTATTTAATATTTTCATCAGTTATATCCAGAACAAAAAAAAAATACATTTGTTTTTTTAAATTTTTGAGCTCAGATTCTATCTCTTATCTTCACCCACAATTAAGAACCTACTTGTAAAGTTATGTAAAACATTTCCATAAAAGCCAAATTGTGGAGGGGAAAAACATGGATCTCCTACCCTAATAAAAATAAAAACTTTCAAGAAAAATTAAGTTATAAAAGAAAGATAAAATGCTTCAATCTATATTCAGGCACAATCAGTTTCTTCTCTAGATATGGATAAGATTTTTTTATCATAAGTCCTTTAGAGTAGTTGTGGGTAATTGAACTACTGAGAATAGCAAAATCATTCATATCTAGTCATCCCAGAACATTACTATTACTTTGTATACAGTACATTTCACTTTGCTTGGGTTCATGGAGGACTTTGTTTTTTTTTCATCCTAAGAGCATCCAACTTATCATTTCCCATAGAATGATAATATTCCCTCATAAACAAACCCTACAGTTTATTGAGCTTTTCCTCAATTGATGGGCAACCCCTCAATTTCCTTTTTTTTTTTTTTTTGTCCTGAGAAAAGAGTTGTTATGAATATTTTTGTACACATAGATAATTTTCCTTATTTTTCTAATTATTTTTTGTATTCATGCCAAGTAGTGGTATTGTTAAGTCAAAGTATATGCATAAATTTATAACCCTTTGGGCACAGATCATATCTTTTGATCATTTATCAATTGGGGCATGGCTCTTATTTTTTATAAATTTTTATAAATTCATTTATAAACTCAATTCCGTCTATGTTTGAGAAATCTGGCCTTATCAGACAAACTTGCTTCAAAATTCTTTTTCCAATTACTATTGCTATTTCCCCCCACTCATTCTCTCTCTCCTTTCACCCTGTCCCTACTCAAAAGTGTTTTGGTACTGACCACTCCCTCTCCCTCTTTTATCCCCATCATTTAGGCATTTCTTTTTATTTATTTATTTTTGCTGAGGCAATTGGGGTTAAGTGACTTGCCCAGGGTCACATAGCACATTTAGTCATTTCTTAAAAATGCCTAGCTTAGTACCTAGTACAAGGTCCTTTATATTTCCTTTTTACTTCTCCTTTGAATTCCACTCTTCTTTTGCCCACTTCTATGTCCTCACAGGACAGAGGATAAATCCCATTCACTCCAAGCATACCTAATGCCTTCCACAACTCTTCTAAAAAAGATTTTGTCTAATATTTTGTAGTTTCTGTGTATGTTTTCCCCAAAAGAATGTAAGCTTCTTGACTGAATCTTACACAGTAAAATGCTTAATAATTGCTGATTGAAGGAATGAATAATAGGCATTTCAAGGTCTATCTAGTTGACCTGAATTGCTAAAACATCAATTCATTTACAAAGTTATTAATCATTACTATCCTTGAAAACCTTAAAGGCTTAAGATGGAAAATGCAATTTTATATTCTTAAGAAGATTAAATAGAAGTGTTTTGAAGAGTTAAAAGCATTTAAAAAATTAACTGTAATACACTGAAAAAGACCTCAATATTTGGAATCAGAAGATGAAGATGCACATGCTATTTCAGACACTTATTAGTCACGTGACTATTAACAAGCCTCTTAAACCTTCTAATACTTTGTTTTGTCATATGTAAAATGGAAATATACGTTATTGCATTAGATATCTCACAGACTTGTAAGTAAACAGATTTGTATTTTGTAAGGACTTGACAAATGTGAATTGTTATTATGCAAGTATGTGTTAGGAAGAGTGGTATTGATGGCAGGAATAATTGAAGGGTTATAGTAATAGCAGCTATAGTAATAATAATAATAATAAAACAATATATAATTGGATAATGAATTACTATCATTTAAACACTAAAGATAAGTGTAATATGAAGTTCAAGGTAAAGATGACAGCAGATGTCAGAGATCCAGTAAGAAAGTATTAATTTAGGGCAAGGTAGGATCAAAGGAATCATATTCAATCAACTTAATGCTTCCTAGAACATGTGGAGTTTCAAGAGCAGTTTGAATGATTTTATGTCATCTGGACAAGAGGAATATGCAAAAAAAGAGACATTCCAGCTTGTGATACAGATTGGAGGGAAGGCTCAAGGAAAGAGTCAAGACCAAAGAGGTTTTGAGCCCTAACAAAAACAGAGGAGACAGTCTCAGGATTTAGAGGTAACAAAGTACTTGGGTGATTAGGGTTTTGAAGTGAAAGAGGCTGAGTTGTTACTCAGTGGAAAATCACTATGGAATTTATCATAAATTGCCCTGGGAATACTGTAATGTTGCTGACACTCATCCTTGGGGGCCTAATTCTCCCATCCTTGTGTTTCCTTCAAAACTCTTTCATATCTTATGTAAAAGAAACTTTGATGATGAAAGATTCTTTTGTGTCTAATAGGCATCATACTTGTGAATAATTCTCTTTTCTAGCCCCAAAAGGGAAAGGTTATATTTCCTACCAACATTTTCTCTTCATCTGATTCTCTCCATCCCTATTTGTCTACTACCACTACCATCATCCCACCTCCCTGACTCATTTCTCATCAGATTAAATAGGAAACAGGCATTGGTATCCAGCATAGAAGACAAACAAATATTTACTATCTTTTGTAAAAGTGAAAAAATTCATAGTTTATTGCCCTAGATAGTGATCTATGAGCTCTACATAACCCTGGACTCCTTAATGGCCCAAGTTAAATATGATGAGTAATCATAATTATATAAATTCTCCTCAAAATGCATTCCCTACCCAAAAGATCAAGTAAAAAAACTATAAAATTTGTAGCAAAGCTCTTAATTATGATAGAATATTAAGGCAATAATGGAAAAATCAAATAATGTAATTTTTATCAGTCCTCCTTATCAAAAAAGGATATAATCTCCCATAGAATTCCAAGCTGGTGGAGAAGGTAACACTACGGAGACAAGTAACACTCTATATTTTGGAAAGGTTGTGTTATAGCTGGAACATGTATCACATGGTCAAGACTTCCAACAATTTTACTGCTTCTTAATTCCTCATCTTCTCTGCATGGTCCCAGAGTTATCTTCTGCTATTATATCTTCTTCATGGGTAAGACTATATTCTTGTGGGATTTTCTTGGCCAACATGCCTGGGATCTAATCAATAACTTTTTAGCTCTTTTGTTTGAAAGTTCTTAGTGTACTCTGTGGAGAGACAAATAATCATTTAGGGAACTGTCAGGACCTTGTATTTTTTTTTTTTTTTTTTTTTTTAGATATTCAGCAGCAGCAGCACTCACCAAATGGCAAAATAAAGTTCTCTAGACGCTATTTATACTTTGATTATGCCAAATAAATTAATTTCAACTTCTTTTATCCCCTAGCAATTAGTATCTGGCTGTTTTAGTTACCTTGAAGCTTCAATAAGCTTCAAGTATACACTGGACAAGAAGAGAAAGAGCTAGTGGTCTTTATTCTGCTTAAAAAAAAACTTAAACCTTTTGCAAAACCCCTTATATTGAGAGTGTATATTTATATATTTATTTATGGTTCAAAAGCTAGTTATATATCTCATATCAAAGCTGGTATGTAAGTGTGGAATTAAAATATGTTACATTAAGAAACAACCAGCAGGATGATTTCAGAGAGGCTTGGAAAGACCTGCATGAACTGATGCAAAGTGAAATAAGCAGAACAAGGAGATCATTATACACAGAACAACAAGACTATATGATGATCAATTCTGACAGATGTGGCCTTCTTCAACAATGAGATGATTCAGACAAGTTCCACTTATGCAGTGATGAAGAGAACTATCTATACCCAGAAAAAGAACCATGAGAATAGAGTGTGGAACACAACATAGCATTCTCACTCTCTCTGTTATTTGCTTGCATTTTGTTGTTTTTTTCCTCAGTTTTATTTTTTCTTCCTTCTTGAACTGATTTTCTTTATGTAACCAGATGACTGTATACACACACATATTGGATGTAACATGTATTTTCAACATATTTAACATGTATTGGACTACCTGCCAGATAGGGAAGAGGGTGGAGGGAAGAAAAGGAAAACTTGCAACAAAAGGTTATGCAAGGGTCAAATTTGGAAAAATTACCCATGAATATTCTCTGTAAATAAAAAGCTTTAATTAAAAAATATATATTACATTGAAGTGAAATATATTACATAGGTATAGATGTAAATAGATATAAGTGTGAAGAAAGAGACAAAAGCAGAAACAAAGACTTTTGATTTATTGGTATAGGGAAGTTCTTAGTGAGGAAGTATCTTCTAAGAATGTAGGTCAGTACCTTCTCTAAATTTTCTCATCTTAAAGAGCAGGCAAGAGTATTTTGAAACCAATGAACTTCCTCAGGCTCACAGTAAATATACATCAAAGATGGGACTAGAATTCAAATCTTTTTGGACCTATGATTTCATTGATAGAGGCAATTCACAGTGAGGAATACTCTAACAAAGCAGATTATGACCTATTCTCCAATTTATAGACTAAGGGAATTGTCTAAAACTCTGAGAGGGTTCAATGACTTTATTAGGTCACATAGCCATCATGTGTGGAACAAGAACTCAGATCATTATAACTTCTAAGCCACCCCTCTAAGCACCAAATTGCCTCACACATATTTGTTTGTGCACATATGATGTACATAAACATCTCTAGATATATACTTACATATATGTGTATACAATCATATATCTGACCAGTAGAATGAGTGTAGTACAAAGTACACTGAGCTTGAAGTCAAAAATCTTGCAACTGAGTCCTGTTTTGAACAAATTAACTTCCTTGAATTTTAGAGTGCTCATCAGGAAAATGGGGTTATTAATACTTATACTACTTATCTCACAGTCTTGTTGTGAAGAATGAGTAAGAAAATGCATAATAACAAATGCTTATTGAATTGCAAAAAGCTTGGTGAACTAAATTGAACATATGCAAAGGGCTACATGAATGTGAGTCAAGATTATTATTATTTTATTGCTAGAATTTTTCACACAGGATTTGCCTTCCATATGGACACTCAAACCTCTTGTAGCTCAAAAAAGAAAAGAGAGAAAGGAAGGCACTGAGGTTGGAGCACAGGCTTCCATAGAATGGAACCTTGCCTCTATGCCCACTTAATAGAAGGCAGCTGCTTTACCCACATATAGTTGGTACATTTTTGTAGCATGAGATGTTCTGGTCTATCATAGCAACCATTTGGGGGTTTCTGTGGCTAACCAATCCACTAGGACAATAGCCTAGACAGAGTGGGGCTGTCTTTCTACACTCCATCTAACCTCTAAGTGCTAATGAACCTCAGATTCCCCTCCTTCTCCCAGCCCTGTCTCTATTTTATTTTCCATGGGACACAAATACAATTGATTTGAAAATAAAAATCTCTAACTTATCCAAAAAGACATTTTTCAGAAAGATTAAATTTCACGAGGTACCATTATTTTCCCAAGATCTTTATTTTATAACTTTGTCAAAGAAATACAAGGCCCAAGTCTCTTTCTTTTGTACACATGGATGTAGATCAGAATAGGGAGTAAACAACATATACATGTAGTGATATATGTGTGCTTTGGGGCATGTCTCTACCACAGGTAGTAGAAGATAAAGCTTTTAAAAGGACCTTGGAGATTCTTTAGCCACAAGAAACTGTTGGAATCTCCTTACACCTACACTTAACTAGAGGAGGGGAAGAAGGTAACAATAGAAAATTTCTACATATGAGGCAAAAAAGTTGAAAACAAGACCTACTATAATTAAGAAGTTAGAATATCTCCCCTCCACATATACCCCATTCAGAATATAAACTACTTGAGGTCAAGAACTCTTTCACTTTTGTTTTGTTTTCCTAGAACCTACACAATGTTTGACATATAGTAAAAACTCAAAAAATACTAGTTGAATGAATGTTCTTAAGAGATATTTCTATCAAGCTAGGTTAACACAATGATGAATTGTCTTCTACTCTAAGATTATTTTGATCTAAATAACTAACGCTGATAGACAGACAGATGATAAATAGATTGATCATTTATTAAGTGCTTCCTATGTGTCAAGTATAGATATTAGATTAAACTTTGAGAATACAAATACAAGCAAGCATGACAGTCTCTACCCTCAAGGAGCTTATTCTAAAGGGAAAGACAAAACAAAGGAAAACTGGGAGGGAAATCACCCTCTGCTCCAGACAATGCACAGGACATCGTGCCAGTTTGGGATCCCTAGCACAATAAAAAAAGTAAGTCTCTGACCTCAGAGCTTTTACAGGCTTGGGGAGAGGGGAGGTGTGGTGATAAGACATACACAGAGATGTGCATAATATAATGAAGAGGATGCTCAAGGCAAAAGAGAGATTCCAAGTGCTCCAAAAATTGGAGAAAGTTTGGGCTGGAGAGCCCTTCCCACACTGAAATCCTATTCATCTGGGACTCAACAGCTGAGAAGATCAGAGAAGGTGACACCTTCCACTTGGGCTCTCTTTTTCCTATACTCCAAGAAGGCCACTAGCTTTCTGCTCTGGCAACAATGTCTTAGATATGTTAAAGTTAATTAGGGCACATCTTATCTTCCATTAGTTGTATTTTAGGCTTCTTGATCAGATTTTGGAGATACCCTAAGTCTCATTAGCAATGCATTTGCACAGTGACTCTGGGTAAATTACTCCTCCAGATGGCTAATCTCATCCATTTTGTGCTGATTCTTATCCACTTCAATTGCAGATAATGACGTTTTCTGAACTTGTCCCCAAATTCGGGGAGTACACACTAATCGGAGTCTGCATTCCCCAGTGCACTATCTTAAAAAACTCAGACGGTCATGATTTGTCCAGGATCCTGATTTGCCCAAGGTCATACAGATAAGACAGGGCTGGAAAGGATGGGAACAAGCATTTATTTACCACCTGTTGTTTACCAAGCCACTATACTAAGCACTTTACAAATATTATTTCATTTATTACATTTACAAATATACAAATATTCACACAACTCTGGAAGGCAGATGCTATGATTGTCCCCTTTCAGAAAACTGAAGTAAATAAAGATTAAATGACTTGTTCAGGGTCATACAGTTAGTGTCTGAGGCTAGTTTTAAACTAAAGTCTTCTTGACTCTGGAACCAGCATTCCATGCACTATGGTACCTGTCCTGGAATCCAACTATTTAGATCTCAAATCCAATATATTTTTTTTTCCACTCTAGCATATTATCCCTGCTTAGAGCTTACTAAATCATGTTAAAGTTTTATATTTGGAGTGTGTTCATATGAATTAATGATGGTTTTTCAGTTCAGTCTTTGAAAAGGAAAAAATACAAACATATGAATATTATTCAAGGCATATGCGTTTGGGTCTCCTTCCAAGGGAGGTCAATGAGCTTCAGGCTACATGCTGAGGAGTCTACCCTCTCCCTTTCCTTCCCATTGGATTATGGGTACAAAAGCTCAAGTTTACAGGAAATTAGGGAAGGAATATGGCTCAAGACTGTTTAAGCTGCCCATAAATTTTTTGTACTGGAATTTCACTGAATTTTTTTTTTTGTTTCACTGGAATTTTAAATCATTGTCCCCCAAAATTGTCTTAACTCCTAAAGACGCTAGGCTTCCAAAATAATGCTTAAACAAGCGGCTCTATCTTTCTAGGTCTATTTCTTCATCTATAAAATGGGAAGATAGAGGATTCTGAACTAGATCTGTAAAGTAAAGCATTCTCTTTTTAATTTTTTTTAAATTAATTTTATAATTATAACATTTTCTTTGACAGTACATATTCATAGGTAATTTTTTTTTTTTTTTTACATTATCCGTTGTACTCCCTTCTGTTCCAAATTTTTCTTCTCCTTCCCGGCACCCCCTCCCCTAGATGGCAGGCATTCCCATACATATTAAATATCTTATAGTATATCCTAGGTACAATATATATGTGCAGAATCGAATTTTGTTGTTGTTGTTATTGCAAAGGAAGAATTGTATTCAGAAGGTAAAAATAATCTGGGAAGAAAAACAAAACAAAACAAAACAAAACAATGCTCACAGTTTACACTCATTTTCCAGTGTTCCTTCTCTGGGTGTAGCTGATCCTGTCCATCATTGATCAATTGGAATTGGATTATCTCTTCTCTATGTTGAAGATATCCACTTCCATCAGAATACATCCTCATACAGTATCATTGTTGAAGTGTATAATGATCTTCTGGTTCTGCTCGTTTCACTCAGCATCAGTTGATGTCTCTCCAGGCCTCTCTGTATTCCTCCTGTTGGTCATTTCTTACAGAACAATAATATTCCATAACATTCATATACCATAATTTACCCAACCAATCTCCAATTGATGGGCATCAATTCATTTTCCAGTTTCTGGCCACTACAAAAAGGGCTGCCACAAACATTTTGGCACACACAGGTCCCTTTCCCTTCTTTTTCCCTTGGGATATAAGCCCAGTAGTAGCACTGCTGGGTCAAAAGGTATGCACATTTTGATAACTTTTTGGGCATAGTTCCAAATTGCTCTCCAGAATGACTGGATTCTTTCACAACTCCACCAACAATGTATTGGTGTCCCAGTTTTCCCACAGCCCCTCCAACATTCATCATTATTTGTTTCTGTCATCTTAGCCAATCTGGCAGGTGTGTAATGATATCTCAGAGTTGTCTTAATTTGCATTTCTCTGATCAATAGTGATTTGTAACTCTTTCATATGAGTGGAAATAGTTTCAATTTCATCATCTGAAAATTGTCTGTTCATATCCTTTGATCATTTATCGGTTGGAGAATGGCTTGATTTCTTATAAATTAAAGTCAATTCTCTGTATATTTTGGAGATGAGGCCTTTATCAGAACCTTTAACTGTAAAAATGTTTTCCCAATTTGTTACTTCCCTTCTAATCTTGTTTGCATTAGTTTTGTTTGTGCAGAAAAAGCATTCTTTATGGGCCTGTAACTCATAGAGAAAAGGGTTGGCTGAATCAGAAGAGGACAATAGGGATTCACCCAAGGCAGCATCAGTGACAACTAGAGCAGGCCATGTATACTCAGAATAAATAGGTTCAAGTTTCCCCAATATCATTCCCTGACATCCCCTAGTCTTAGACATATGTCTATGGTTTTGACTTCTACCAACAGTCAACTTAATCCACTTTTATCAACCCCTTGGAAATCAGTATTTCAAAATTGCCCTAGTAATAAAACATCACCTAGTAGAGACTGCCTATTTCCTGTCTTGAGAGTAACCAACTGTCCTTGCTCCTCTCTCACAGCAGAGAAGCTAGCGATTACTAGGACAGAGTACAATGAAAATTATTAGATAAGGTTTCTGCATTGGATGTTTTTGCTTCATTATTTGTCACAAAGGAAGGTTTAATTAGAGGGATGTAGCATAAAAACAAAAAGTATTAACAAAACATATGTACTTTAAAAATAAACCTTAGAATAAGAAACAAAAAATTTCTTTTTGCCCAAATCTAAGGGAATAAGCCAAAAATTTGTTATTTCAAGAATCTAAAGCCTAGGTCCTTCTAGCCCAGAATCTCTAATGTTATCACACTATTACTAAGACTGCATCCCTCTAGAAAAGGCTATACTGCTGGGATAAGTGAAAAAAATAGGAAAGGAATTAAAGAGGCTATAATTGAGTGGGGGTGTGAGTGGGTGGCAAGTGGGAGACTCCTTTTTTTACTCCATCTGTTTTAGAAGTTCACATTCTTAACTGTTCTGCTGGGTACTCTAATCTGAATCATTTAAAAAGCAGGTCATAAAGTTGCAAAGGTTCTTATCAGGGGCCTTCCATTTTACTGTTCCATGGTCAGCTTCCCAGATTATGAGTCTTTTACTTAAAAATTAAAAAATAAAAAATGTTGACATTGAACACCAATTTAAGGTACTGAATTGTTTGAACCTTTGTAAATCCTGCTTGGTTTCTTAAATTCAGATCATCACCATACTTTAATTCTAATGACTTATATTTACCCCCTTCCCTTGTTGCTACCATGTTGTTTCAATGATTGGTTTCTGCCCTCCATTTTCTTTACTTCTTACCTCTTGTGTCTATAAAACTTACAATATGGGGGAATGGGGATATTTTTGACTAGATATGTAAAGCAAAACATTATTATGGGCCTACAATGCATGTCAAATTGTCCAAAAGAGTGAGTTTTCTAGTTTATTTGTGAGGGAAAAGAAAATATACAAATTCCAGCCCTGAAGTCAGGAGGACCTAAGTTCAAATCTGACCTCAGACATTTAACACTTCCTAGCTGTGTGACCTTGGGCAAGTCATTTAACCCAAATTCCCTCAGATAATAATAATAATAATAATTCAAAAAGAAATTTACCATGGCAAGATAATTAGGAGTATAAACAAAGGAAATCAGTCTGATTTCCAAGTGATGCCCAAGCTTTTTCACCTGATTCTAAGCTAACTTCACCAAGCCAAGATCTTCTCTAGCCCTAAAATTCCCCTCACCAGAATATCTGATTCTTCCTCTTGGTTACAGGTGAGAAAAACTAGCTTCTTTACACCCTGGAACACCCAGAAAGTTCAACTGAGTTTTCTATTTGGAACTCACTATGTCCATTTTTCCATACCATGATTCATTCATAGTTACCGAGTCAGGAAGCCACCTGATTGAATGGTAGCTTCTTGCTGCTCTACTCATGCTGCTACATAATGATTTAACTGGCTAAATACCTCCCCCTTCTTTCACACAAAATAGGGAAGGGAATGGATCATTTCAAGCTTTTAACATTACATAAAAATCAGAATAATTCAACCCAATCTACAAGTCACCCCAAAAGGTACAATATTATCTCCCCTCTTTTAATAGGTTCTGGAGAAGAAAAGGGGAGGCTCTTTAGGAGATGATAGCAATGGGATAGAAATAGGAGATTGGAGCCATGGAGTCAGACCATTGAGATGTCCACTATCTTCACATGTACTTCTCCCTTGCCCACCATGAGAGTGCTCAGGCTGCTGCTGGCCCTTTAAATGGACTCAGGTCCCACTGGGCACTCTTAAAACTCACTTCATTCATGAATTAAGTCCCTGACATCCCATATCTGTATGATCAATATGTTTGTTTATTAGCAGCAGTTGCTGTGTTTTAGCAAAGCTGGTGGACTCCAGTGAGAGCAATGCTCTAACCACAAACCAGGGCCTGGGACAGAGACAAGAAAGACCTCCTGCTGACAAACAGTAGCTGAAGCTGGATAGGGTTTCATAGTAATGGTCCTTTAATTGAAATCACTGGTCAGGCTGGATTGTTCAACCTGGAGAAAGCCTCGTTGATGGCTCCTGGTTTGGCCCCTCCTTCGAGAAATCCATTAACTCGGTGGATATATATGCTGGGCAAATAAAGACAAGGAATAATAACAGGGAGATGAGGCTGTCTCAGGCAATCAGTCATGGGAATGTCTGAGGAGTGTGTTAAGGGAAGTGAGAGTCAGCAGCCTCTTTGCATACAGGGATGGCTGTATGCTATCCTTCCCTGTCCTCATAGTTTTGTCCCTTTCCAGCCCAGAGCTCATTGCCCTGCCCTTTCCATGAGGTCATTTCACTTCAGTAACTCAGTGACCTCATCTTTGGATTGGGTCATATTCCCCCAGATTCAGGGCAAGGTCAAGTCATCTTCTAAACCTGCTGTCTCTTTCTCTTTGATTCTGATACCTTGACATGTCTCCTTTGCAGCAGCCCCATTCTTGCTCTCCATCATTCATCTTCCTCCCCCATCATTCCTCCACATTTCATCAACCCTCTCCCAAACCACAACTCATATACACAAAGATCTTTGGATCCTTCTATATCCCTAATTCTCCTGTGTTTCCTCCAGGCTCCATCATCTTTCTTCTAGGTCTTGCCTTCCATCATTACCATTTATTCAAGCTGAAATTTTTACCTCCTTTTATTTTTATCATTCCTCTCCCAGGGACTTTTTCCTAGAGTAGTATAGTGAAAAGATATAAAATTGGATTTAGCCCTTAGACTCAGAAGACCTGAGTTTATATTCTGGTTCTGCTCCTTACTATGTGACTTTGGGCAGGTCATTTAACCTGAGCCTCAGTTTCCTCATCTATATAATGTAAACAACAACAGCTTAGAGTTGTTATGGGGAAAGTATTTTTATTTTTATTTTTTTTTATATTTTTTTATTATATATATATATATATATTTTATAATATTATCCCTTGTATTCATTTTTCCAAATTACCCCCCCTCCCTCTATTCCCTCCCCCCGACGACAGGCAATACCATACATTTTACATGTGTTACAATATAGTCTAGGTACAATACATGTGTGCGAATATCATTTTCTTGTTGCACAATAAACATTAGAATCCGAAGGTACATGCAACCTGGGCAGACAGATATTAGTGCTAACAATTTACATTCCCCTCCCAGTGTTTCTTCTCTGGGTGCAGCTACCCCTGTCCATCATTGATCAACTGGAAGTGAGTTGGATCTTCTTTATGTTGAAGATTTCCACTTCCATCAGAATACATCCTCATACAGTATTGTTGTTGAAGTATACAGTGATCTTCTGGTTCTGCTCATTTCACTCAGCATCAGTTGATTTAAGTCTCTCCAGGCCTCTCTGTATTCCTCCTGCTGGTCATTTCTTACAGAGCAATAATATTCCATAACCTTCATATACCATAATTTACCCAACCATTCTCCAACTGATAGACATCCATTCATCTTCCAGTTTCTAGCTACAACAAAAAGAGATGCCACAAACATTTTGGCACATATATGTCTCTTTCCGCTCTTTAGTATTTCTTTGGGATATAATCCCAGTAGTAGCGCTGCTGGGTCAAAGGGTATGCACAGTTTGATAACTTTTTGGGCATAATTCCAGATTGCTCTCCAGAATGGCTGGATTCTTTCGCAACTCCACCAGCAATGTATTAGTGTCCCAGTTTCCCCACATCCCCTCCAACATTTGTCATTATTTGTTCCTGTCATCTTAGCCAATCTGACAGATGTGTAGTGGTATCTCAGAGTTGTCTTAATTTGCATTTCTCTGATCAGTAGTGATTTGGAACACTCATGTGAGTGGATATAGTTTCAATTTCTTCCTCTGAGAATTGTCTGTTCATATCCTTTGACCATTTATCAATTGGAGAATGGTTTGGTTTCTTATAAATTATGGTCAGTTCTCTATATATTTTGGAAATGAGACCTTTGTCAGAACCTTTGTTTTTAAAAATATTTTCCCAATTTGTTACTTCCCTTCTAATCTTGTTTGCATTAGTATTATTTGTACAGAAACTTTTTAGTTTGATGTAATCAAAATCTTCTATTTTGTGATCAATAATGATCTCTAGTTCTCCTCTGGTCATAAATTCCTTCCTCCTCCACAAGTCTGAGAGGTAGATTATCCTCTGTTCCTCTAATCTATTTATTATCTCCCTCTTTATGCCTAAATCATGGACCCATTTTGATCTTATCTTGGTATATGGTGTTGGGGAAAGTATTTTTAAACTGAAAAATACAAATAATGTAATCTATTATTCTTCTAAGCATCCTATAAAGATATACAATCCTCTCCCCCACCACTACCACTCCAAATCACCAGGCTCTCCTTCTTTAAAAGTCCTTCATCATCTAAAAACCTATCTTAATAATGGAGCAAATCTATTTCCCATCAATTGTGGCAATGATAGGTTCAACATAGACTCTGGGTGTCTGCATAATTCCCCAAGAGAAGAAAAAAATTTAAATGGATGGGAGGGCAAACATTAGAAAATATAGTTAACTCCTTGTTGTCTATAATTTTTTCAACTGGGAACTTCTATGATCAGCATTTGTAGCTATTACAGAATAATACATTACAATGAGAAAAGCAACATAGTTATAATAGAAAGCATCCTGGGTTGAATCAGAAGACCTAGGTAGTTCTATCAGTTCCAGTTCTACCAACTTTCTCATTGTGTGCTTTAACCTTTCTTTCCTCATCTGTAAAATTGGAGTTGCAAAGTCACAGAATTTAAGAGTTGGATGGATTTCAAAAGTCATCTGGTCGGATATGTAACAAAGGAAAACGTCATAGTTCAATCTACCTCAGAGAAATCAAATGAAATAATGCACGTGAAAATAATTTGTAACTTAAAATGCACCATACAAATGTAAAACCAGATATAGTATAATGATAATTAATACTCACTATCACTGTCCTGAGGAACTACAATGCTTAAAGCTGACTTTCAGTGCCCCACGGACTAATCACCCCTGCTTCATACCTCTCCCCATCATTGAGTAGCTGACAGTCACCCTAGCACTCACAACAATGGAGACAACATGCAATCACAGAATGATAAGACTCAGAACTCTAGAGCTGAAAGCAACTTTACTCATCACAGAATCAGAGGATGTTTTAATTGGGAAGGACCTTAGAGATCATCTAGTCCAATCCCCTCATTTTCCTGTGATAGAAACTGAGCCCTAGAGAAATCGACTTGACTAAGATCAAAGAATAACCAAGGTAAAGTTCAAACCCAAATCTCCTGATCCTGTGAACAATGCCCTTTCAACTTCAGCTCGATGCCTCTTCTGCATGTGCTGGTTGGGCTGACCTAGTTAAATCTACGGGTATTTGTAGCAGCATTTTCTCCACTTTAAATCTAGCTAAAGCTTTTATAGGCTCCTATAACAGTAATAACCCAGCTTCTGGCCACAGGAGTTGCTATCCCTAGCCAAGGTGCTGACTTCTTCTATGACAACCTTACTAAGAGCTTATGAGAGCTGACACAAGCACTCTTTGCTCCCCACTCAAGGGAACCAGAGCAGTCACACCCTCTTTACAAGGCAGAAGAACAGAGATCACTAATTTGGCATCCTACTTTGAAAAAAAACAAAACAAAACAAAACCCTGCAATCTCATGGTTCCTAGTTTTCGTCCTTTATATTTAGAATTTGTTTGGGTTCATCTACATAGCCAGGTAGAACATAAATGGTATTAGAAAGACAACCCTAATCACCCATGTGAACTTCCAGCTTGTTACTTAGTTGAGCTCCTGGATGCCAAAACAAATTTCTGCTTTTGCTATAAAAACAGTTTTCCCTCCTATTGCTGGGTATAGTACCTTCAGGTAACAACACAATAGAAAAAAAAAATATGAGCAGCATGGCTCATTGTCCCACCTCCTCTGATCTACCTAGGGCACTTTTAACCCTAAGCACTGGGACCAATCCAGGTATAAAACAAATGAGAATCCCCTCCATTCAGTCAGTCAACAAATATTTAGGGTTTACTATATGTGAATGAGGTCATGTACTAGGCACTTTGAGATTTACAAAGATGAATTACATAAGGAACTAGCTATCAAAGAACTTTCATTATAGTAGGAAAAATAGGACATGTATGTACACAAATAAAACATAGTATATGTGCACATGTTATATTCTTGGATAAAATATAAGCTCCTCAACAACAAAAGATGTTAGCATTGTACAGTGATCAGCATTGATAAGCTTAGTTCTCCTCAGAAAAACAATGATACAAAGAAATTTCAAAAGATTCATAATAGGAAAAATGTCATCCATATTCAGAGAAAGGGCTTTGGAATCTGAATGTAGAACAAAGAATACTATTTTCACTTGGGGTGGGGGGAGAGGGGTGGGTTACTTTTCTTTCTCAAGGTTTTTCCCTTTTGTTCTGATTCTTCTTTCACAACATGATTAATGTAGACATATGTTTAACATAATCATATATGTATAACCTGTATTAGATTGCTTGCCATTTTGGGAGAGGAAAAGGAAGGAGGGAGAAAATATTATTATTATAATAATAAAATATTATAAAATGAATATTGAAAACTATATATGTAATTGGAAAAAAATAAAATACTATTTACAAAAAAAAGAGGTTATTTCATTTATGGCTTTTTTATTCCCAGTGTATATTCCCAGTGTCAGATAATTTTTTCTAAAAAAAATTTTCTTACATAAAGAAAATATATTAAATATAATTTAAGCTCTTCTGATGATCTAGAGATATTATGAATATCAGTTATGCTGCAGTATACTGATGACCACAAACACTATTAATATTGGTAATTCTCTTTGAACCACCAATCTGATGACACTTAAATTTTAAAGAGCTAAATCTGCTCTTGATAGTTTTTTTTTCTCTCTACCACTGCTATGAAACCCCAGCATATTGCTGCATCCCTGAGGTTCTATGCAGTCTGAGTCCCTTGGCTATCCCTCTACTGACCCACAAAGTTTACTTTCCAAATGGGTCTGCTTCTAAGCTGTTCCTCTCACTCACCTTCAGGGTAAAGAGAAATCTTGTAAATTGATTCAGCATTCAATTTGAAGTGACTCCTGGAGGTTTTCTATAGGAAAATAAACCTAGATATCCATTTGTCTCAATACTTAGCATATACTGCTATAGCCTCCCCACTAAAATACCCTTTCCTTCATCCATTTTACTATCTTTAATCAGTATAATAGACCCCCCAGGAGAGAGATTCTTTGCATTCTGTATGTTATGAACCTTTGAAAGTGTGGGGAAACCAACAGACCCTTTCTCAGAATAATGTTTTAAAATACATAAATATACAACAAAATATACAAGATTACTAAGAAATGTTACATAGAAATATCATCATCTAAGTATTTTAAAAATTCATTCACAATGCCTAGATTAGGAATTAGGGGAAGAAGGGTACCAACAAGAGTAATGGAGATCAATGCAGGCCCACTTCTTGAAGTCATCTTCCATTTATATGAAATACTGTGTGGGAACCTGGAGAGCTCAGTCCTTAAACTCCTCACCAGACAAAAGATGTAACTAATAACTCTGGCACCTGGAGCAAGAACCACAAGCAGCATGAAATGTAACTTAAAAATAAGCTTTTGAGGACAAATTCAGTTGGTGGAGGGAGAGAACTTAGGATAATACTTTTTTGTTGGAGAGACAGAGATCCTGAGGCACTGAGGCAGCTATGGGAGGATGAAGAGGGAGCAGGATGGGGTCGATCACCTTTAATGTTGCCATTAGTGGGAGGCAAAGTGGGGAAAAAAGGAAGCAAGATATGTGGTACCTTCTGTTTTAACCTATGAGATCAGTCTTGCTTACTAGGTACTATACTCTATCATTTCTACCTCTGTAGGGGGTATAAGGGCTATCAGTACCTTCTAAATTTCACCACTTGGGACAAAACCCTTGTCCCTATTGTAATTATGGCTCCTATCCACCTGGCTACTCTTTCATTTTTTACATAGGTTTTCTGTATTTATTTGTTTGCATGTTATCGCCACCATTTGATTGTAAGGTTCTTAGCAATGGAGACTATATTTTGTGTCTTTTTGTGACCCCAGATACACAGTGCCTGACACATAGTAGGCACTTAATACATGTATGCTGATATTGCTATCTAAAGATGGACATGGACATCCATTAAGAAATGAGACATTATTCAGGTACCCCTGTGCTAAGATGAGTATGCTTCCACACAAATACAAGGGCACATTCAGAGGTTTCATGGAAGAAAACTCCCTACGAGGTCTAACTATATTCATTTTTTTCCTCTTTAATTATGGCTTCTGACAGAGTAGGCTCAGCTGCTCCAAAAATCCCTGCTCCCGATTCACCCAAGTTAAATTTCCAGCCAGCCAGAACCAGGGAGATTTTTCCCTTGGACTTGGGAGGCTAGAAGATGGAGATTTTTTAATTAGAAGCTGTTATTAATGGGAAATGCTGCAAATTAAAACTAGGCCTCCTCTCTCTCCTCCTCCTCCCTTCCCCCACTATATTTATCTCTGATCTCAATTAGAGAGTTCAGGGATTTGCTGCTGAATAGGATTCTTGGAGATGAAAGCTGATTGAGATACAAAAGGGAACTGAAAAGGGTGGGAATGGGAAGAGGGAGAGTGAGGGGAGATGAGAAAATGGGGAGGGGAAGAATAGGAGGTAAGGGAAAGATCTATCACAAATAGTCAAAATCTTCCATAAGATCACTTCAAATAGCTGAGGTCAAATAGACAGATCTTAGGAATGAAATTCACATTTCTCACACATTATCTTGGAATTTGTGTAGGAATACATCAAAACCTGAGAAATAAATGTCAGTTATCTTAGGGAGAGAAGAGTCACATGTTATTAGGGACATTCAAGGTTTGGATTACAGGGGGATTTTTCTGGGAGAGAGAGTTAGAGAAGGCAGGAATTTAGCTGAACGATTATGGAAATCCTGACAGATCTTTTCTATTGTCACCTATTTGTCATCTCTCCAGTTTTATAACAGGATCATAGACTTAGAACTAGAAGAGACTTTAGAAGTCATTGAGACCTGTTCCTTCATTTTACAGATAATAAAATTGAGGCTCATAGAGAATGGGAGCCTTATCGGAGGTCACTAAAAAAGTACTGAAATATTTATAATCTTAGGATTTAGAGCTGTGAAGGCCCGAAAAAAAATCATCTTTTTATTCCAACACTAATCATTTTATAGGTAAAGAAACCCAAGCCCATAGTGAGTTGCCCAAGCTTACCCAGTAAGTCATTGCATCTGGCATGTACTTAACTCTTCAAAGTTTGCAGGATACTCAACATTTGTTTTATTTGGACTTCCCAACAGCTCTGTAAAACAGGCACTATATATGTGCCTTATTTTACATATGAAAAACCTGAGCGTAAGAAAAATTAAATTCCATCATGATTGTCATATTTATATGGCACTTCAAGATTTGTAAAGCATTTAACAAATATCATCTCATTTGAACCTCAAAACAACTCTGGGACAGAGAAAACTGAGACAGAGAGTGAGTGACTTGACCAATGAGTGACTTACAAGTGAGTGAATATTGGAGGCTGGATTTAAACTCATGTTTTTCTGATTCCAGATCTTGCATTTACCTATGGTTGTACAGATAGTAAATGACAAAGACAGGAATTCTATGCCTCTAAAATTAGATTTTTAGTCTCTCAAACCCCGCATAAATTTTGGATGGATCACCAAAGAATTGGAACACATGAGGTCCATCACTATCGTGTTCCAAATCCTATGGGGTAACCTACATTTCTTGCCCATAGTTAAACTCTGTTTTTTTGCCTTTGTAGTCTCAGCCCACAATATATTACCTTGGTCACAATAAGTAGTTGCTAAATAAATGTTTTTTGAGTTGGACTGAAGAGGTGGAGAAAGCACATTAAAGTCTTCTTAGTTCTTGAAACACTGCCCAGTCCCCTAATATGCTGGGAATTACCCAGGCTGCTTTAGAAAGACTATCAAAGAAAATTCCCACTAGAAAACCACAGGTGAGACTCATTGTTTTACCAAGGAAAGCTCACATTGGCAGAATATATCTTAAGGTCCTCTTCAGAAAACTAAGGAGGTGACACTAAGTGTGTCAATTCCAGGATTCACCATCTCCTCCATCAAATATGCTGTGTGACTTTCAGCAAGTCAATCTCCCTGGTTTTTCAATTCTTCTTGAAAAATCAGTCAATAGGATTCTTAAAATATGGCTGTTCTGAAAGAAGAAGAGGCCTTCTCTTCGATTATAAAAAGAATAGGAGGAATAACCCTTCTTGGAGGTGGCTGAAAATGACTAATAAAATTAATTGTAAAACCCTTTACAGATATAAAACACTACCAAAGTGCTTACTAATAATTACAAAAACTGATGCCTTTTTTCCTTGACTCTCATTAAATATCCTGAGTGTCTTACACAGCAGCCAAATAACTCAAGGAATGGTGGAGAATCATAGCAGTGCACGGCAGGATAAGGGCAAAGGGATGAGGCAGGCTCTGTAACTCAGTCATGTACAACAAAATCCTTCTCACAAGCAGAGTGCCTGCCACCTACCAAGGAAAGGCTAAATTCCTCTGGTTTTCATTTAAGGTCCATTAGAGCCTCTATCTTTACAGCCTTATTCTTATTCCTCTCCCCATACATTACCCAACCATGTCCTAGTCCCAGACATAATTTCTTTTGTTTTTGCCTTTACCTTTGTTCATGTTGTTCCTAATGCCTGCAGTGCCCTTCCTCTTTCTCTACACATTAAATCCCCATGCCAGTTTTAAAACCCAACACAAATATAACCTCCTCCAGAAAGTTTTCTCCAATCCTTCCAGTTAGTAATAGCCTTCTCCCTTTGGACTTCACTGAGCATGGTTTTTTGTTTTGTTTTTTGTTTGTTTGTTTTTGGTTAGAGGCAGCTGTGTAGAATTAGCTATAATTAGAATCAAAAGATCTGGGCTCAAATCTTGCTTCAGACATTTAGCAGCTCAGTGGATCTGCGCAAATCGCTTTAGTGTCTATTATCAAGGTAGCATAGTAGCTAGAATGCTAAGCTTAGAATCAGAGATCCTGAATTCAAATTTTGCCTCAGATACTTATTAGCTATATGTTTCTGGGCAAGTCCCTTAACCCTTTATTTTTAGCCTCAGTTTCCAAATCTGTAAAATGAGAATGAGACCAGTATGTGTATGTATAGATGTATATCTGCTATTGTTTAGCTGTATTATAATGACTGACACTTTAAATTTTGTGTCTCAGGTGGTATCCAGCATATCATTTTACACACTATAGCAGTCTAAAAAATACTTATTAAATTAAATGGGGGGATAAATATTTATATAGTGCCTACGGTGTTCCAGGCAATGAACTAAATAAGCTCTTTTACAAATATTATCTCATTTGGTCCTCACAACAACCTTTTAAGGAAGGTGCTACTATTATCCCTTTTTTTAAAATTGAGAAAACTGAGGCAATCAGAGGTTAATGACTTGCTCAGGGTCACACGGCTAGTCCAGTATCTACAGCTGGGTTTGGACTCAGGTCTTCTAGATTCAGGCTCAGTGTTCTATCCTTCATCAGCTTCTCCCTATAACAGCATATAGACATATAGATTATAACACTACTGTAGAAATCATCAATATAATTTACTTTTAAAAACTATAATAGTACTTTGAATAGTGTGTTAACAACTATTTCATTCAAAAAATTTCAAAATCTAAATATCACTACAAAAAGCCAAGTGATAATGCCTCTCAGAATGTAGAATCTGGGAAAGGGAGGGGTGGAGGAAGGAGAGAGAAAAAGAAAACCTATAAACCAGCTCTCTGATTCCTTTCCATAGCACATAGTTCTGGACTCCTTGAAGAGTTCAGTTACCCAACCGAAAAGACTGAACAACAAGAAGCTCCAGACTTATGATCTAAATCTTCCAAAGAACAATGGTCTGCAATGAAAGAAAATGAAATTTCCTCTGCAAAAGAAAATTTTAGCAAAAGAAAAATGAATTAGGAATTTCCTAACTAAGGATGAGGGGAGGTTATAGAAGTTCTAGCCTGAATGAGTTACTACAATAAAATAAAATACAATACAAAATAAATTGTGACCTCTTAAATTCACTCATGGTTTTGATTCTGTAATTCTCCCAGCCCTCTACACTGTGTGACCTTCTCATATTCCACACACGTAACAGTACCAGCAATTTCCATGTGTACTGTCAGCCCCTGGCATTGACACTGGAGCCATTATGCACCCAAACCCATTTTCTTTTCTTGGTACCCTCTGTAAGATAATAAAATAACAGCAATCTAGAGCTGGAAGGGACTCCATTGACCATCAAAGCCAGCCTCATACAGATAAGAGAACCAAGGCTCAGCGAGACATGAAAGGATTTATCTAATTTCATACAGCAAGTTAATTGCAGAGTCTAGATTAGAATTTACATCTCTTGATTTCCAGTTCGGTGCTTTTTCCAATACACTACCCTGCCTAAGCAGGACAATATGCAGCAGCGCTAGTTCCCAAAGAAAGTGTGTGGCTACTGCCTGAATTGTAGTTCTGATCCCCATGGACCTCATGGACAAGTGCAGGTCTCCTATAGGAATAACCAACACATCACCACCCCCTCAGCCCAGGCTCTTATTCCTAGAAGTAGTAGTTTTATGTTTAAAAAAAAAATACAGAAAATAACAATTCACATTGCAAAGCACTTCCCATGACACTCCTGGGAAATAAGCATTTTAACCCATTTTACAGCATGAGAAACCAGGGCTTAGAAAGATATGCAGTGTGGAACAGGGATTCAAACTGAAGGCTTCTACAGCTACTTTTAGCAGTTCTCCAAACGATTCTTCCCAGTTTCTACTTACTATGACCTTTCTTTAGCAGCCAGGAAACACTAAAATCTGTTCTCTAGCTGGAATGAGGAGCCACCCCACCCCCTCCACTCAGACCCTTCATCCATGCCATCTCAAGTCATACTCAGCAACAGACTGGCTACTGCTGACCTCAGCCCTTGCCTGCCACCTACAGGTGGAACCTTGGCTCCCCCCCCACTATAAGTCCCCCGCCCACTGCCCCCCACCCACTTATTACCACTAGCATCCCACATCCAGGCAGAGGAACCTAGTGGCTTCCTAACAGGCCAGGCAAGAAAGGACCAGACTCTGAAATTACAGACTCGTTTACTAATTGCTGTACGTTCCCTCTCTGTAGGTATATCATTGCCAGCAATTAGTACAAAGATCTTTTCCCACTCTTGTTAAGTTCCCGAGCTGCAGTTAAATGCTCCCAGATCCCATTTAAATGATTTCAAATGCAATTCATTCTGGCTCATTAAATAATTCCAAAGCAGTCTTTCCTTTCTTCTACCACCTCAGGAGTCACCATTTTCCTCAAGGAAAAAAAAAACACATATATATATATATATATATATATATATATATATATATATATATATATATATATATATATATATATACATATATATGTATGTATGTATATATACATATATATGTATATAAGAGAGAGAGAGAGAGAGAGAGAGAGAGAGAGAGAGATTGGTAGAATGGGATACAAGGCAACAATTGGGGCCAAGGGACAGAGAAGCAGAGGTACAGAAAGGGAGAACAATTCTCCATGCTGAGTGTCTTCAGTTCATTGTTTTACATTTCCCTGCTCCCTCCGCCCTTCTGCCTCCCTCTCTCTCCCTCCCCTTATTCCCTCCTTCCCTTTCTCTCTTTTTCTAACTCCCCTCAGGCTCTCTCCCCCCATCCTTTTTCTCTCGGAAATGACTTCACCTGACAGCTATGGATTTAGAGCTTTTTTGCCAATTACTTATGCCCAGTGAGAAAATGGGTTTTTAATGTCTGTCCTTGTTCCGCCTAAGCTGGTTACCACATAGTGTAGCTCAGCCCAGATTCCTCATCTCCCCTTTGCAGCCCCTTGCCCATCTCCCTTGCATCCAAGATAAAAGAAAAGCAGGACTGAACTATAAACAGAAGGAGGAACTATAAACAGGGGATGAAGTCAGGGGACAAAGAATCCCTCTAAGCCTCAGTTTCCTTATCTGTGAAGCAGCATAATAAAAAGGATAGAGGCAACTAGGAAAACATCACATTCAAAACCTCCCTTAAGCTCTCTAACATGTGACCACAGGCAAGACTTTCTGAAGTGCTGTTTTCTACAAAATTAGGAAGATGACACCTAGGGTACCTACCTCAGAAGCTTGTGTGGTTCTCTTCCCTTTAACACGGATAGTGCAAATAAAAGTACTCTGCAAAATTGTTCAGTGATAAAAATGTCAGTTATTATGATTACAGTAAGAAAGTAAGCCTCTTGAGGGTAAGAACAATTAGTTGTTTTTGTCTGCAGCATCAAGCACAAGGCCTGGCACATAGTAGGCTCTTCATAAATGTTATCTGAATTGAATTGACTCAGTAAAATACCTTGTACAGGAGGATTCTGGTCCCAGCTCTGCTCTGAGCCCTTTGGGGGACTTGTAAATGTTGTATCAGCATCTCTCTAGGCTTCAGAGAATTTTCCTACCTAAAAATGAAGGAATTGGGTTAGAACGGGATTTTAACTTAAAATTCTTAGATCCAAGGACATATTTCTGGTAGCCTATGAATTTGAATGGGAAAAATGTTTCAGCTTTATTTTTGTTAAAATACTAAATAAAATTTAATATTTCCTCCAATTATTTTAAAACAATATTCTCAGAAGGGGAGAGGGAGAACAAACATCAATTAAGCATAGTGCTAAGAGCTTTTCAAATATTATCTCATTTGTTCCTCACAACAACTTGGGAGGAAGGGGTTATTAAACCCTATTTTAGGGTTAAGGAAACTGAGGCAGACAGAAGTTGAATTGAATACAGGTCTTCTTGATTCTAGGCCCAATACTCTATCTATTATAGCATCTAGCTGTCATAAAGTTTTAATTTTTATATAATTTATTTTTAATTTATGGAACAAAACAAGCATTTCCATAATATAGTGTAATTTTTAAAAGCTTATTGCACATGAAATGGCAAAGCTATTATGTACCATTGGCTATTCCTTTTAAATATAAAATAAAATTATCATGTAAATTTCTTTTTTTTTTCTTGTTCTTTTTTTTCCAGGTTTGATTAAATTTTGAAAAGAGTCATTGACACAAAAAAGTCAGGGACTCCTGAATCAGAGGATTTCTAAGTTTCTTTCCTAATATCCTGTGATTCAGACACTGTCAAAAGCTTCAGGTGATTCAGTCTTCAAAGTCTTATTGAATTTGGTGCCCCACCCACCCCTTCCATACACTTACAGCTTGGTCATAAGCTATCTGAAGCCTCTGGAACAATTTCAGCTCAGCAGCTCTAAGATAGGACTGAATTTTACATTGGAGGAAACTGAGTTAGAAATAAGAATGATTTTAGGAGGAAAGAAAGTGAGCTCTCTCTTAGATATGTTGAGCTTGAGATTTCTGTTGGAATCTATGTGGAGATGACAAGCAAGCAGCTGTTAATGTCCTGAAGCTCAGAAGTTAGAGAAGGAAGATTGATGGGCTGAGAATCATATATTCTTGATGATAGTTGATTCCATGAAAGTTCATGAGATCACTGAAACAGAATAGAGAGAAAAAACACCTCCTAGAATTATGCTATAGAAAAGTGAGATGATAGGTACACAGTTGGAATGAAACTGAAATGCTATTTAGTCTGACATCATCATTTTACAAAGAGAGAAACTAAGTCCAAGGGAGACTTGTCCAAGGCCACCTAAGACATAAATGATAGATTTGAGATTTCAATCTCAGATCACCTGATTCTAAATCCAATTCTTACTGTGATTCATTTTAGAGATGGAAAAAATTCAGCTGAGACAGGTGATTTGTTCAAAGTCCCATAGCAAGTCAGTCAAGAGAGAATACTTTTCTTAGCTTCTGATATTCAGTTGCCATTAGTGAGAAATGTAGCACTTTCAGGCTTACAGAGTTCTTTCCTCACAATATCCCTGTGAAGTAAGGTTTATAGGTATTATCATCCCCACTTTCCACATGAAGAAAGAAAACTCCAAGATCACACCTATCAATATCAGACCCCGGTTCTCTGACTCCAAGTCCAGAACACTCTGCTACACCAAATTGCAACTTTTTGCCTGGGAGATGCTACCCCAAAATATTTACAAGCCTTGCTCAGTCCGAGCCAAGGGTGTTAACACATAGAGTAGGCAGATCCAAGCTGAGCCTGCAGGAATGACAGAAGAGGGCCATAATAGCTCCTTAGTAGAACAGTGAAATGGAAAAAAATCTGTTCAGAGTGGGACTTGGCCATTTTCCCTGGGTGAGGAGGGTAAGTGTCTGGGAAACTGCAAGTGCCTGATTTATCACCTTGGGGGTTTATCATCCCCTCCAAGTCACTTAATCCCCATGTACCTGAGACAACTGGTTCATCTTAAATACTAAATCTTATGTGGGTAATGATGACTTAGGAAAAGAAGTTACAAATTGCAGTCCTGAAGTATTTATTAATGTTAGGTTGTGGAGATGCAAAAGGATTCTGTCCTTACTTTCAAAGAGTTTATATTCCTGAAAAAATTATATTCCCCCCCAAAATGAAATTATATTTTAAAAACAGAACTTTTTCAATAATCTTAAAGGGGAACCTTTTTGTAAAACAATTATTTCTTTATAAAGTAAATTACCTAATGCATTTATTTTTTTTTAATCCAGATTTTCATGTCAGATTTGTTTGAAGTGGGACTTATAAAAGTTTTTTATTATTTTAAAATTAACACTTTTTTTCTCTTCTTCCCACTCCTCCTACCCCCATTGAAGAAAAAGAAAATCAATAAAAGTCTCATATTAAATAGGTATTGTTAAGCAAAACAGAACTTGTCATAGGCCATGTACAAATATATGTGCCTCATTCTGCATTTTGAGTGTATCACCTCCCTTTTAGCAGATGGATAATCATGCTTTATCTTCAGTCCTCTGGAATCATGGTCTGTTTTAACATTGAAGTTTTTCAAAGCTCTTTTTCTCTATGATGTTGTAAAAATTGTTCATCTGGCCTCTTCATTCTAAATTAATTTAGAAAGGACTTCCTAATCTCCTCTGAACCTATCCATTTCATTATTTATTATGGCACAATAATATTACTTTATATTCATATCCCATAATTTGTTTCCTGAATAGGTGGGCACTCCATAATTTGCTATAATTTACCACTATAAAAAGAGATGCTACAAATATTTCTGTACTTGTGGGTCCTTTTATTCTTTGATCTCTTTAGAGTATATGCCAAGTAGTGGTATTGGGCCAAAAGGTATGCACAATTTAGTGACTCTGGGGACATAGTGGCAAATTTCTTCCCACAATGGCTGGACTAAATCACAGCTCCACCTATACATTGGTGTATGTTTGTTTTCCTATAGCCTCTCCAATATTTGTCATTTTTTCTTTTGTCATCTTTGTCAAACTGACAGGTGTGAGTTGGGACGAAAGGGTTATTTTAATTAGTATTTCTTTAAGTTTAGTGATTTGAAGCATTTTTCATGATTTTGATAGGTTAGATAATTAGTATTTAAGTTTAGTGATTTGAAGCATTTTTCATGATTTTGACAGGTTAGATTTCTTTTTTTTTAATGGCTTGTTTCTATTCGTTGGCCACTTATTTTTTGAAGGATGGTTGTTCTTTACATATATGTTCTTTACATATATGTGAACATGTGTATGTTTATAGATATGTAAGTATACGTCCATATATTAGTGCAGGAATGGGGGAGAGAAAATAAAATGTGTACAGCAGAAAACAAAAGAAAACCTAGAAGGAAGCACAGAAAAGCTGGGTAGCTTTGAAAACAATATGTAATATTTATTACATAAGTTTTTTTTTCTTGTTTTATAATGAATCCTCTCATGTTCTGCTGTATGTGTGGAAATGTTCTTTTTTTTTCTTTTTTCATCTTGTATATAAATTCAAAAGGAATTTTTAAAAATTTTTAAATTTGAATCAGTTTTGTATGAGAACTTCATCAGTGATACTTGCTGCAAAAACTGTGCTGAAACTTTTCAATTTCATATAATCATTTTAATTTATAATCACCTGTGATCCTTCCTACTTCATGAATTCTTCCCCTAACCATATATTGTAAAAGTAATTTCTTCTTTGTTACTCTCATTTAGTTATGATGCTTAAGTCGTGTATCCATTAAAGAAAGAGGCTTGTTTCATTTCTCTCAGGTTGCTTTGTAGTTTTCCCAGCAGGTTTTATCAAATGATGAGTCCTTTCTCTAGTAATTGGAATCTTTGGATTTATCAAAAAACAGACCTTCTGTTTGTTGACTTCTGTGTTTGTGGACTTAATCTATTCTACGCTTCTCTATTTTTTTAACCACTATCAAATCACTTTAACAATTGCTAATCTAGGTCAGCATCAGAGGATCCTAATAAGCCATTCTCTAATTTAGAGCATAATTCTTAACCCTTTTTATACCATGGACCATTATGGATCCCTTCTTACTTGAATGCATGAAATAATATGTAAAATTGCAAAGGAAACTCATTACAATGAAATAAAGAACAATTTTCCCATCCTAGCTATGGACCTCCTGAAATGTAAAAGGTCCCAGACCCCACATTAAGCTTTCTTGCCTCAGAGGTTTAGAGAGCTATTTGAAGCTCAGAGAATTTCAATAACTTATCCATGGTCACCAAAGTTGGTAAATATTAGAGACAACATAAACTCAGTTCTTCCTACCTCTAGTTCCAGCACTCTCGCTGCCCAGACATACTGCCTTTCATTTGTATGCTCAGTGTGTGTTGATCAAAAGGGAGATAAGTTCTGTGAGGGCATTTCTGGGTCTTCTCGAGGCTCTGTAGTGCTGTGACTACAAGGGTGCTCAGTGAATGCTTTCATGAGAGAGAGCTTAGATAAGAATAGGGAGAAGAAAATGAAGAATCTCTCCACCAAACTCCATAATTGGAAACTCATAAGAAAAAAGGTTGTGTATAGAGGGCTGAGGTGATCTGTTCCATCCCAGAGTTTGTTTTATGGATGTTTTCTGAGAGAAAGACAGCTGTTGCTGGTAGCCTCTTTGATCATCCATATCAGATGCTTTGATGCTGATGGCAATGTGTAATTGGTGAAAATTAAAGCTTAGTTAGAAAACAGGTTAAAGGGAAACTAGAAAAGAAAAATAAAGGCCTCTGCTCAGAGAAGTGGCTTCTTTTCATTTCTCCCCAGGAGATGTGGGAATCCCCAGCTTTCTTTAAGGTCAAACAAGTCTGGCCTGTGTCCCAAAGCACAAACTTACCCTAAGTTGGTTTGTTTGTATGTATGCCCCATTCACTTGCCAGGAAATACTCTTAGCCATCTGGTATACAGAAGAAAGCACTGAAGCTAAAAAAAAATTTGGGTCCAAATCAGGGTTTGTTAATTACTGTGTATCGGTGAGCCTCAGTTCCCTTCTCTGTGAAATAATGATTATAAAAGCTCACATTTATCTGGTACTTACTCTGTGCCAGGTATGGTGCTAAGCACTTTGCAATTGGTCTTTCATTTAATCCTCACAACTCTGGGAAGTAGGTGCTTTTATTATCCCTATTTATAGGGAAAACTGAGGGAAACAGTGGCTCACCTGCGGCACACAGCCAATGATTATCTCAGTCTTCTTGACTCCAGGTTCTCCATGGCAAAACTTCCACTACTTAGAGTTAAACTAGATTTAAGTTCCTACCCTCTTCTTCTCCCTCTGAGCTTAAGACCCTCAAGGACAGTACTATTATTTTCTGTCACATGAAATGAGATGTCAATTTCCCTTCAACTTCTTATTTTACCCCTCTCTCCAAGGGGGAAAAAATCTCCATTTCTTCCATAATCAGCTTTTCTTAGAAACAAGGGAACTTACAGGGCTCCTCCCCCATCTAGATTTCACATGTTCTTCTATGCTCATCCCCCAATAATAGGATGAGACATTATAGATTATCTAGTTCAACCCCTTGGTTTTATAGTTGAAGATTAAGACCCAAAGATGATAAATAAATTGACCCTATGTTTCAGAGGTAGACCACCTCTTTATGCCTGGAAATGTACAGAAAATGAGTCATGGCTGATGTATAAGGTATATACATGCTCCTGGAGTATAACCCAGACCCCTAAAAGATCGCAGTGGACCCCCAGGTCTATAACAATTCTTTAAATATACCCCCCCAAAAGGCTGACTGTATTCACTTGAGATTTCCTCAAATCCTCATGGTGAGGAAAGAGTACTGGTTCAGAACTCAGAGAAATTGGGTTCAAACCCTTCCTCTAATACTGCTTAATGACCTCATTAGTCATTTAACTTCCTTAGCCCACAATGTCTTCATCTGTAAAGACAATAAACTAGAACTCTCCAGCTTTCTCTTTATGTATTACTCCCCTTCACAGCCAAACAGGTCAATGTGCTGCTCCACACACTTAACACCATCTCCAAGCCTGCACACAACCTGGGCCCCAAGCCTAGGAGGTACTCTGTCTCACCTCTTCTTAAATTCCCTAGTTACCTGCAGAGCTCAGCTCAAGTGCTAACTTCCATAAGAAGCTTTTCCAGATTTTGCCAGGCACATATGTGTGTGTATAGATGTAGGTGAGTATAGATGGAGAGATGGAAGGGTGTGTGGTCACCCTTGATAAAGTGTAAGTTTCCTTATTTCTTTTGTTTTTTTTTTTTTCTTTTGCAGAATTAGCAGGTAAGAGGGAGGGGGGAAGGGAAGGGAGAAAGGGGGAGAGGGGAAGGGGGAAAGGGTAAAGGGAAAGAGGGGAGGAAAGGGGAGAGAGAGGATGGAGAGAGGGAGGGAAGGAAGAAAGGGGAGGGAAAAGGGAAGAGGGAGGGGAAAGGGAGAGAGAATATTCTGTGGTCTCTAATTTCTATGGGTCTAGGCCAGGATATGTTGCTGAATAAATATTTCCTGTCTCCCCTCCACATTATCTTACCTAGAGCAGGAACAACCCCCTGGCCAGGGTTAGAAGATCTTGGACCCGAGATTAGGACCAAGATGATAAATACCATGACTAATGTGCCTTCTCCCCTCCTCAATGGTCTGTTGGGTCACTCCATATGGCTGGCTGTCCCTTAAGGTGTTCTACAAGTTGGTCTTGGTTCCCCTGCTATTCTTGTCCCCTGCCTGCTGGCACCTACTAGCTGGCCCCTCCCCTCTCAGCCCAAGGGCACCAACTTCCCCCGCAGGTATTATCAGCTAAGCCTCCTGACTCAGCAGGATGCCCCGTGGCAGTCAGTAGCACCAGGCAGCAAGAAAAATCCCAGAGAACAGGCAATTGTAAGCAAGGAGAAGGAAGAGTAAAGGGGGAGATGAACTCCAAGAGGCAACCATCAAGGGAAAGAAAAGAAAAGAGCAAAAACTATTACTTCTCATTGCAACAACTGCAGAATTCCAAGAGCCCGGATCACTCTCCAGTCTCTCACACAGGACCTAAGCAAGGCTTGCCCAGTTTTCCCCTGACCCACCCCTGCAGCCCCTCCGTTCTTGGAGTGCACAGGAATTTTTTTCACCCCCTTACAGAAGCATCTGGCCCTGGATTACAAGCTCAGGAGAGGAAATCTATTTATGACAGAGACATGTGATAAATAGGTTATTACGCCCCAAGCTAGCAGTCAGCTGAAGATGTTCCAGGAAATACATCTGCCTCCAATGTCGCAGCATTTCCAAGAGTTCTTGTGTGTAATAAACCAGGGAGCTAGGGGAGTGAGGAGGGAACAGGGAGCAGGGGGAATGCTCCACTTCAGGAATGAAAAACTCCATAGGGGAGTGGTTTGGAAAGCAGGCCCAGCAAGGAGGCTGATGGGATCCAGAACATAATAATAACTGTCAATAACTGCTGTTGGTGATGATGATCCCGTGATATGTGTGTGATATTTGTATGGTCACAGACATCCACTAAAAATATACGTACACACATATACATCATATGGGGTCACAATTCTATGTCTATATATGTGTGTGCTTATATATACTATTTATCACATATACATCTATCTCTTCCATACGTGCACACCCACACACACACACACACACACACACACAAATCTTGATTGTCTTCTTCATTTCCTACCAAGGCTCAAACTTTTTCATTCCACACTGAAGGCCCTCAGTAATCCAGCTCCAACCTAACTTTTCTGTTCTCTCTCTTACTGCTTTCCTTCATCTATACTGTGTTCAAACAAAAGCCATCACCTGGACATTCTATACTTTTTTGCTTTCAGGCTGTTGTTTCTGCTAAGTCCCATCTGGTAAAATATCCTTCCCTCTCGCCATGTACATATTTTCAAATTCTACTCATCCTTCAAGGCCCAGATCAAATTCCTTCCCTTCTCAAAACCTTCCCCATCTCTTCTTTCTAAACTGGACATCTCTTACAATCTAAGTTCCTCAAAGATTTTTCATATCTCCTGTTGTATTTCCCCTTATGTTATGATTATTTACAAACTTTCATATATAATATTATTATCACTTGCAAATCCCATGAACAGGTTGTGTACTTCTCTGATGGGCTTCTGTTCCCCAAAACTCAAAGTAAGTCAGGCACTTCTCTTCTTCCCTTGTCTTCCTCTAAGGGACATGAACCAGAGAGGGGACTGTGATACTCTCACATCAAGGGTCACACCCCTCAGACCTCAGAGGGAGGTCAGCTTTCTGGGCTGGATCATGAGATGACATTGGTATGGTATGGTCACACCCACTTTGTGCCATGGGCTCTCCCAGTCCTCCTTGTGCACCATTGCTGCCTCAGGATGCCTCAGAGGAAACCTAGTAATTAATACATTTGTTTGACAGACGGGAAAACGAATTGCAGAAAAGTTAAGAATAGAGCTGTCTGATTCTTTTGGCATTCCTTCTGACAAGCTCTGCACACTTTGCAGGAACATTCTTATTTATCTTCTCAACAACCTGAGAGATTAGAGAGGTCAGTGACTGAAGAGGGAAGGAGATGGGGACCAAAAGGAGAAACAGTCCCTGCTTTGACCTCCAATGCCCACTGTAACATCATTTAAAGCTCATATGTAGCCTGGCAGACAAAATAGACGGTTCAGGAGCTAGCCAAGGAGCATAGAGCACTGGGTTGGAAAATGGAGCATGGAAATTCAGGGGCAGAAGGTCGAGGTTGTTATGGGTTACTGGGCTGGCTCTTGAATCCTTCTGTCTCATCAGTGCTCAATAACCCTGTTTGAGATGACTGAACTAAACCAGAGCCCTGAAACTCAGAGGTCATCGAAGACTTGCATACCTTTTCACAACTCCATTGAACTCACACATTTCAAGAAAAGAATTCTTTAGATGTGTCCTAAAGCTGTCAGCCATATCTACTCAGAAAAGTTGCATTTGACCCATGGGTTCTCAGAGACCTAAAGGTAGGACTTTCTTTGTTCTGGGGACTTTTCCACGGGAATGAAGTTCTTCTGACTACAATTCCTCAGACCCTCTTGTCTGATATTTCTGTTTGTGGTGTTATAATCCTTTCCTGCTCCATAGTTGATGACTACATTCTAAAAATCAATTCAGAGATCTGCTGGGAAACTTCCCTCCTCTCCAAGAAGCTTGGGGTTTAAAAGCACAACTCTACATATTTCGGTGAGGAGAGAGTTGCTTTATCATTTGCTTCCTGAATAAAAAATCAGGTAACAGAAGTACCCCTCTCCCTAATCAGGATGTGCTGTAACCAACTCATACAGGTTAGAGAGCTGATCGCTAAATTTTAAGAATTAGCATTTACACCTTTAAAAAAGCTTCAATTAAAGGCTCAATTTAATGTTTTGTTGATGGTTTATACTTAACAAAATGATGGAGAAAATGTTAAAAATGCAGGTTAAACTTAAAAGTGTGTTAGATATACTTTTCCCCCAGAGAGCCGATTGTTAAACACTTCCCTGTCCATCCTTGCCCCCAGCCTAGCCATGCTGCCAACTATGCAACCCTAGCCAGTGGCCAATATTTATTCCCTTGGTCTCTCTCTTCACCAACACCTTCCACAAACCCTCTTCTTACAGGGCCTGGGAACAAAGAGCTTGGCAAGACCATAAAGAAGCCAACTAGTCAAGGGACAATTTTGCTGACTTTTTCCTGCCCACTCAACCCTAGATCAAGCCTCATAATGTATATAAATGGGTTTGCATTTATATGGAGGGTCATCAGCAACTTGACTTTGTACCCAAACATAATAGGGGGAAATAATCTCTCTTATTTCTTGGAAAGTCACTGAAAGACATTGGTCTGCGACAATAAAGAAGATAGGTATCCCCAATCTCCTTGGATGTGTGTGCATGTCAGTTCACATAGTATGGGTTGGAGTATGGGTTATCTGGTGGAAAACTGGAAATCGGCTTCATTAGTTCTTACAGGAACATGATTTAGTAATAGGGAAGAGGTTCTGTTACCCCCTTCTGCAGAGAGGACCCCCAAATGATAGGGCTATTGTTGTATAACGAAAAGAACAATGAATCTGGAATTAACCAATGTAGCCGCTTCTACTGAAACTCCATATGGGATCTTGGTTTAGTGATGCTCATGGTGCAGTAGACAGCATTGCCTTTTCAGTCAGAGAACCTGGATTCAGATCCTACCTTTGATGCTTCCTACCTGTGTGACCTTGAACAAGTTACTTGTACAACCTGTTTCTCCATCTGTAAAATGGAAAACGTGTACTTGATGGACTCTGTGGTATTATCCTTGAACTTTCTCTGGGCCTCAGTTTAGTTTCTTTGCCTTTGAAATCAGAGCAGCTAGACTGAATAACTTCCAAGGTCTCTTTCAGTGAGAACTAAGGGGATGCGGCAGATCAGTGGTGAGATTAGGAATAGGACCAGGCTGTATGTAGGGACTTTGTATTAATAGTACAGATGGCAATGGAACACATAGAAATACTCATACATAACTAGGGGGGAGAATAGATTTCCTGATGGAGTCTGGTCTCTTTTAAATAGGGTAATACCTTCCAAATGCTCCAGAGTGATAATGGTCCTGAAGGGGGTTCCTGAACCCTAGCATGCTCTGCCAGTGGTGGATTGTATGGCTTTTCTGAGGGAGCATGCCCCCCAAACCCTGTAGTATTGAAAGAGTAAGGACGTCTACTGTCCACCTGAGATGGGTCCATGGCTGAGAGAGCCAGAGAAAGGTGAGAACAGGACAACCAAAGTCGTCTTCATTCCTCTTCTCCCTTCTCTTAGACCCAGCTCCCCACCTCTTTGAAATAAGTGCATTGCTTCGTGAGAAAATGTGAGCTCTGGGTGCAAATATAAATCCTCAATTAAAATATACTCTTGTGTCCACGGGTAAAGAAAGGGAAAGCTGTTTGCTTGAGAAATGTGTTCTTCCATCTGTTAAACAACATCCAGGTGCCGCCGTACTTTCTCTGACTCTGAGATTTATGCAACAATGACTTTCAAAGGCAGAGTGTAGACGAGAGGAACAGATGGAGCTGAGCTCGCCTATCTGCCGGGGATCCGCACGCTAACTCAAAGCAGTTTGGAACTTTGTGGGTTTCTACATGTGAGAGCGACATGGGTGATGAAAGCTTCTTTTAGTGAAGGAATTGATGAGCCAGGGCTCGCCTGAGTAGGATAGTGGCAGGGAGGTTAAAGGGAGGCTTCCCACTGGAGGCGTCATAAAGGTTCAAGGAATCATCTGGTGCACGTGAGGCCACCAGAGGATCCCTCCTCCACCCTCACTGACAGGGTTTCCTTTCAAAGGAACTTACAGATCTAGAATAAACCTTCTGAATCTTCCAATCTAATCTCTCACTTTACAATTTAGGAAACTGAGAAGGTTACACAGGTAGTAAGTTACAACGTCAAGGCTGAAACCCGGATTCTGACTTTAAATCTAAGACTCTCTGGACTGTGCCCTCTCAGTCATCCCCCTCTCCTTGTAGAGAATTTCTACCTATGTGAAGAATAGGAATGGTTCAGATGGCAGGGCAAAAGACCTCCATAAAGACAGCCAGTCAATAATAATAGTAATAAATAACAATAACAGTAATAGCAGCATTCACTCATGTTTATATGGTATGATATAGTTTACAAAATATTCCACATATATTATCTCACTGATCCTCATAGCAACCCTATAAATAAGTAAACAATATTATTTTGATTTTACAATAAAATATAATATGAAATGAATTGAAATGACAGAGCCAGGACCAGATCTCAAACCTTATCATCCCAAATTCAGTATTTGTTGCATTAATAATAATGATAATAATAATAATAATAATGTATTTGATTCCCTGAAGCAGACTGATCTTAAATTCACTTCAGTCTTTTCTGTGCTGAGAATAAGTTTAAGGTCCTTTCCTTGTTGTCATTCCTCATTGCACATCTCCAGTCCTCCCTTTCTGACTAAACTTTACCATAATTATGTGCCAGGGACTAGGACATCTCAGTCTACAATTTCATGGAGCAGATACCCATCTTCTATAAGTACCAGTGCTGGGAAGACAATGCAACATTAAGGAAAAGAGTAAATAAAACCCAGGTTCTCGATAAGAAAAAAAGGAGCTGTGGTTTCTGAATTCTGGGTCTCCCAACAATGGGATCTCACTTTCACTAAATCCCTGAGTTTCTGGACTCTTCATATTATGGGATTGAGAGCTTAAAGGGGCCTTAAATATCATTTAATACAACCCACTTAATTTATGGATAAGGAGACTAGCACCCACATAAAAGATGTGATTTGCCCCAGGAGTACATTAACAGAGCTGGGATTCCAACAAGTCTTCTAACTCTAAATCCAGTATTCATTCTTCTGCCCCACACTTTGTCCTGAGGCCATTACAAGAAGAGAAAGACCCAATATTGGTTTTTAAAGCTACAGCCCTCAGGGCCCATGGGAAAAAAATCTCAGTACATGTTCTACCTAGGAAAGGCACAGGACTGAGGCAACAACGGTGAGAAATGAAGGTTCAAGTGAACAAAAACTTCTTGAAAGAGTCTAGCTAATGTAATTTCTCATAGTTGTAACACGATCTCTCCGGCTTTCTCATTCCTCTCTTCCACAGGGCTTTTATATCCTGGGACAAAGACAAAAGTCAGCTTCACTGGCGTTGTTTAGTCCAATGGTCCTCTCTGGAAAGAAATTTACAGGTGAATGCTCTACTCCTGTGTCAGAAATCTGGTTTCCAATGTGAATGAAGGAATAAAAAGGCATTTATTAAACGCTTACGATGGGCAAAGCATTGTATTAAGTGCTCTGAATAAAAATAGAAAAGTAAGACAGATTCTGCTATGAAGAATCTCACATTCTACTGGGGGGGATAATATACAGGGCAAGTTTCACCTCTAAGTCAGATGGGAAGGTCCCTCAGAATACAGTGGCAACTCTTCTTTCATGTCAGTGTCACTATTAAAATCATATCAATTTGTGATGTTGATCTAAAAATGCCAAGGGCTTTGCACTATTTCTGCTGAAAACAAGTGAGTGACGAATGCCAACCCCTATTAACCTACAAAGACTCCCCTCCCAGAAAACTTGACGCCGAGTAGCGCCTGATGACTAACATTCAGGACGGGAAATTGAACCTGAAGAAAAACCTCAGAACCAGTTTCTGAGATAAAATGAGATGAGTCATGCTCCCAACAGTCAATCAATAAGCAATTATTAAGTGACTGCTGTGTGCTGGGAACTGGACTATCCAATGACATCACAAGGATGATGTTTTGCTCGTGAATCAGATTTAAGTGAAGCTGAGCAAAGTCATGAGCCTTGCTCTCTCCTCCAGAGCCCAGTGGTGAGTCATGAGTCAAGATGACTGGTGATGACCCAGGATGCAGAGGGAGACCTTGGCTTTTCTAAATTAAGGTTATCATTTCTAAACTGACTCTGAAGAAGGAAGAGGGCAAAGGAGCCTCTTAGTTTGGGGAGACTCGCATAGTGTAATAATTCTTAACATTCCCATCGTGTGGTTCTGAGATAAAAAGACAAAAATGAAACGTTTCTGTCCTTAAGGAGTTTATATCCTTGATTCCGCATTCCCAATCTGTTGCCAAATTTTGTTATTTCTACCTTTACAACATTTCTTGTGTTTATCTCCTTCTTTCAGCTCAGAAAACTACAAGCCCAGTTCAAGCCCTCATTATTTCTCACTTGGTATATTGCAGTGATCTTCCAACTGGTCTCCATTCCTCATGTCTCTCCTTGCTCCAAAACATCTCCCACTCAGGTATGAGATATTTTATATATATGAGATATTTTATATTTATATGAGATATATGAGATGTTTTAATCAGTTATTTCTTGTTTATTCATTATTTGGTTAGTATAATGCTTGAAGAATTGGTTACATCATTGTACATAGATCTTTTTATATAATATTTACATATTGTGTGTGTATTCCGCCCAGTGACTCCCTATTAGCTACAGGTTTATATATAAAAGATCTTCCATTGGGTATTTAAAGTTTTTCTTAACCTGGACATTTCCCATCTTACACTTTTTAAATACTACAATCCAACTGCAGGTCCCATTTACTGTTCTTCCCCTCTTCTGTCTCTGTGCCTTTTCACCGGGTTAGCCACCATGTCTGGAGTGATCTGCTCCCTACCTCAGCCTCCTGGCTCCCTGTCTTCCTTTAAGAGTCTATTTAACCCACATTCTACAAGAGTCCTCTCCCAAGTTTCCAAGGGCTTTCCTTTTCAGATTATTTTTTCATTTACACTCTTTATATCTTAGATGCACTCAGTTATTAATATGTTGTTTCCCCCATTAGAAAGTGGACTCCTTGCTAACCAGGTCATAATCCCTGTCTTTTCTGTCCCTTTGTTTGTGATGGGAATTAACCATGAGAAACATGACACTGAGATTGCCAGCAATGCCTCCTGCCTCAGCCAGCTGCTTGGTCCTCTTGGCCAAGTTCGTTCATGACCACTTTGGCATTGTGGGAGGACTCCTGTCTACAGTCCCCGCCATTACTGCTACTCGGAGGACAGCTGCAGCCTGATGGGCTTGGTGCTGCCCAGAACGCCATCCCTGCTCCCGCTGCTTCTGCTAAGACTGTAGCAAGGTCACGCCTGAGCTGAATGGAAAGCTCACAGGGACGGTCTTCCGTGTTCCTACTCCCATTGTGTCCATGGTGACCTGCCCAACATGATGATATGAAGAAAGTGGTGAAGCAAGCAGCAGAGGGGCCCTCAAGGCGTCCTAGACTACACAGGATGATGTCCTGGGACTCTAACAGCAACACCCACTCTTCTGCCTTTGATGCTGATGCTGGCATTGCCCCCAATGACATGCTCATTTCCTGGTAGGACACTGAGTGTGATCATAGCAACTGTGTAGTGGACCCCCAAGGAACAACGTGGAAAGCTATGGATCTTCGTCCCTGGCCAAAAAAGGACTTCACCACTGGGGAGCCCACATCCCTAATCTATGTTTGTGTCCTGGGGATCCCATGCCCATTCACATCCTTGTCCCAAAGCCACCCCTGTGATGGGAGGAGAAACCTAGAGTGCTAAACTGTGTGCCATTGATGAAGCCATCATATTCAGTGCAAAAAAAAATTTTTTTTGTTTTGTTTTTTGGTGTGTTTTTTTTTAAAGCATGAGCTCCTTGTGGGAAGGGATTTTTCTTCCTCTCCTTTCTTTCTCCAAATCTCAACACAATGCCTAGCATATGATAAGCACTTAATATATGCTCATTTACTGACTGACTTTCTATTGAAAGAAAGCAAATGCACATATATAGTTATATATAAAATATAAATAAGACAATGGAAAAGGAGGGAGGCAGTAGCAGCTGAGAAGATCAAGAATAGCTTCATGTAAAAAGTAAATTTTGAGCTGAGCCTTGAAGGAAGCCAGGGAATTCTTATAAATAACAATATAGGAGAAAGAGTCCTGATGAGTGATGAGATCTAGATTCTCAGCCCAATTATTTCCCTGACTACCCGTGGGGCTGGCTTTGGTCACATCTCTTAATTTATTGAACCTCAGTTTCCTCATCTATACAATGGAAATTTGGTGGTTTTTATGAGGATGGACCAGATAATATATATGAAAGTGCTTTATAAAGCATTATACAAATGTAATTATTAAATATTTTATGAGTCTATACATGTCATTTCTACTCTTACTTTAAGCCCTATCAGGCTTTCATAATGTTTTACTGGATCTATCTTTATATTTCTCACCCTACCCCTCTTCCTCAAAGTTTTGTTAACCTGACCCTATAAGGTCCAATAAAAATGAACTCTTCCCAAGAAATCTAGAAGCAGATGAAAAGGATACAGTGAAAAGGATATTGGACCTAGTTCCAACAGAATCAGCAATACCTAAATCTGGGTACTAGCTACAAACACTTACTAGCTATGGGACTCTAAGCAAGTTATTTAACCTCTATCTATTTCAGTTTCCTCATCTATAAAATGCTATAATAATAGCACCTGTTTCCCAGGGTTATTGTGAGGATCAAATGAGATATTTGCAAATTTGCAAGCCTTAAAAAGCACTAGATAAATGCTAGCTATTTTCATGAGTCTTAGCTGAATCTTGGAAACATATAGTTAGGAAAAAATGTTACTGAGACTAACAGGATCACAAGATCAAACCAAGGGACAAAGGTGGAGGTTAGTGATGGAGACTAGAGAACAGCACCCCATTAGATACTAGTAAACAGCAGCTGAATGAATGAGAATTTTGTGAAGAGAGAATTATGAGATTCATCTGCCCCCAAAGAAGGAAGACCATGTACTCCAAGGGGAACCAGAGGAAAAACGATCAAACACCCAATGGGTGAAGTTATCAGAAAAGAAGAGAAATACTGTACCTTTCACCTGAGAGTTTGAGAAAGATGAGAGTGAGACAATTCCTTTGTATATGGCCTGAAAACATCCTAAGGGTATTGGTCCTAGGTAGGAGCCCAGTTCTGATGCTATTTTAGTAGACAGAGAGAAGTAGATAGATGAGAGGTAGTCTGGTGTAGTGGATAGAGAGCTGGACTTCAGAGTTAAGAAGATCTGACAGCCTCTAAGGAAGACCACCTCTAACCCACACTAGCTGTGTACCCTTCATCAGAAGCCTCCCAGCAATAATCATCCTTTACCAGTAGGAAAAGAAGGAAAGTCAGATCTCAATAGAAAAAGGAAATAAACCATAGGAAAGAACTTTCTGACTGTGAGAGCTATTAATGGAATCACCCTCAGAAACCTTGTGAGTATATGGAACCTTGTGGGGCTGGAGGGATAGTTTCTAATGCCAGCTTTACCAATAACTTGCAAGTCACTCAATACTTTCTGTGCCTCAGTTGTTTTGTCTGTAAAATGAGTATTGAACTAAAGGAGTCAAACTCAGAGAGAAATGGGGGGCCAATAATCCACAAATAAGGAGCCCTGTGAGCTCATACTGACTTAGTTTTAGAATGTGATATTATCTATGTTTTATTGTATTTTTATTCATTTTGGCAAATACTTTCCAAGTAAATTTTAATGTTTTCAGCTGCACTTAGGATCATTGTAGACCCGAGATGTGTGTTGATCATCTCTGAACTAGATAATTTCCAGATCTAAAATTCTGTGATAATACAAAAATCAAAAACACTTCGCAAGAACTGGACCTTGGGTCAAAGCATTCAGGCTCAGATTTTGGCTCTGCCATTGACCACCTGCATGATCTTGGAAAGTCACTTGGCCTTTTCAGATCTTAGTTTGCACATTGGCAAAATGAACTAGGGAATCTCTAAATTCTCCTCTAGCTCTAAACTATGATTCTAGGATCCCATGGACCTGGGTAAATGGACTAAGTGATCTATGGGGGCTTCTCTGTGTCAGTGAGCCAGGAATATATTATACAGAACAGGCTTCCAGACTTAATATGCAGTCAGCACTCCTCTCCAAAGTAAGGTCAGTCTGGTCCTAGGCAGCCAAATGGCACCGTGGATAGAGCTCTGGCTTAGCATCAGAAAGACACAAATTCAAACATTAGCTATATAACACTGGACAAGCCATTTAATCTCAGCCTCCATATCCTTATCTGTAAGTGAGGGTTGCTACTTAGAGTCCCTTCCATGCCAAATCTATGGTCCTGGTGATTTTACTACCTCTTTCTTCAAGTCATAGTTACTGATATTGAAATCATACACATTCAGGACAAGGTGAGCAAGAGAGTCTGAAGCTGTGGGTGGGTGGATCCATGAGGATCATCAGAGTTTTCCTCTCCTACAAATTTCCATTAAAAATAAAACGGAACAGAAACAAACCACACACAATTCCCCTGTGCTCTTCCCTCACTCTCTTCAATGTCACTCTTCAGCGTTCCCAAAACCTTTGCCTCTTCTCAAAAGCCTACAGAGAACCTTGAGTGTGTTAGACACAAAGGAAGATTCTTCCTTCTATTAGAGGAAAGGGGAAGGAAGATACAAAGACAGACTCTCTCTCCCCAAATGGGAGTCAGAGGTAGGAAAGTTCCCTGAGTGTGGAGGAAGCTGCCCCAGAGTGGGTGAGATCCACAGAATAGGAGGGTGACAGTGCCAGCACTCCCTGGTGTTTCACTATTCTCTGCCTGTTGTTCTGCCTCCCTCCTCCCAGCCTGCCTCCTACTCAGAACCAGTGACTAATTACACCACATTTTTCTTTGACTTGCGTCACTGGGGAGAGTATGTGTGGTTGTTTTAACAGCTTATTCTTTCAGGGATTTTAAGTGACATTTTTAAGTACTGCCGGTCCTCTTCCCCTGCACTAGAGAAACGCAAGCTTCTCTGCTCTCTCCCCCTCACTTTCTCCTTCTCTCTCCCTCTCCTTCTCTCCCCTTCTCTCTCACTCTCTTCCCTTCTCTCTCCATTTCTTTCTCTCTCTCCCTCCCTCTCCCTCTCCTTTCCTTCTTCCTTCTCTCCCTCCCTCCCTCCTTCCTTCCCCTTCTCTCTCTCTTTCCTTCCTTCCCCTTCTCTCTCACTCTTCCTACCTTTCTCTTTCTCTGTATAGGTTTCTGTGTGTATATCTGCCCTTTTCATTATGTCTCTCTCCATCTCTTTCTCTGTGTGTGTCTGTGTATGTCTTTCCTCCTTCCCCTCCTTATTTTTCTTCTCCTGTTCCTCTCCCACTACCATCACATTTCCAGCTTGGTGACACAGTGTATAAAAGCATAGGACCTTGAGTCAGAAAGGCCTGGCCTCAGACTATGTGACCCTGGACCATTCACTTATTTCTTTCCCTCTAGATTTCCTTAATTGTAAAATGGGGGGAGGGGGGAAAGAGGGTTGTTGTGACAATCAAGACAACATTTGTAAAGCATTTAGCACAGTGCCTGGCACATAGTAGGCACCATATAAATGCTTATTCTCTTCCCTTTCCTCTAGAGAATAATTAATGCGCAAAGCACAACAACCCCCAGAGAAGACCTCACAGACACTACTTCCCATGCAGTCCCTAACATCAGATTATCAGGCAGGCCAGAAGGAGATTTTGCTGAGAAGTGTAAAAAAAATACTTCCCTTTCTCTCTATTTTTTTTTTTTTTTTTTTGAGAGACCATGGCAGCCAGGTCTTATCAGCTCCAATCTCTTTCTGGAAAAGTACTGTAATAGAGAGTTGACATTTCTACTGATTTATCATTCTTCTAAGATGAGACAAAGAAGTATTGTGGGGAAGAGCAGAAGAATGGAAAGAACTGAAGTCAAGGATAGTATAATAAAGATGGGGGAAGGAATGGATTTCTGGCAATCCAAAATGTATATCTATATCTCTAATTTTCTTTTGGGGCAGAACAATATGATTTAACTAACAAATTTACTTCTTGCAAACACTCACTTTCCCAGATTCTATTAGATCCTAGAAAAGACAATGTTTGAAGACTCACTAGTCTTGATCTCTGCAGCAAGCCGTTTTGGACTTTTTCAACCTAGGTTGAAAGAGAAGTGAAGTAGCATCTCCACGTCTTGAAATTTTTTCATCTCTTCTCTCTGCCCCATTTTCCTCATTCACTGTCCTCCCATAAGATGCTGCTTAAATCTACCATGGATGAACAAAACTCTTCTGCTTCCCATTGTGAAGGCTCTGAGTATCCTCTTCCTTACAGGGCCTCCACAGCACCTCAGGCTACATTCAGTATGGAAGATATTGATAGGAGCAAAGGGCATATAGAATTCAGGCATATAATCATATATGAACAATAGGAATATATACCAAGAACAGAAGCAAATGACAGAATTTACTGAGTCCAGCAGTACAGGATACTATGTTCTACTCCTCTCCTGAAAGCACAAGTGACCCACAGCAGACTAGACACTAGTCTGCAAGCACCCAGTTATAGCTCTCCACTGGCTTAATGACCCACAGGTGCTTGGAGAGGGAAGGGGGAAACAGGAGGTAGTAGTACTAATAGGAATCAGAAAGCTCTTGGACACTATTAACCCAATCTATTTCATGAGATATGTTGATAATCACAGGGAATCAGGAAACAGAAAGGTAGAATTCTGATTCCTGGTCTTACAGATGACTAAGAAATGCACATCAGTGGTCAAGAGAGCACTTAAAGCAAAAGGGGATCAACAGACCCTGAGAGATGATTTTGTGTGACCCAGCTCAACACAACCAGTTCTGCTTAGACATGGCTCCCATTGAGAAGAGCAGTGGGAGGCAGCTTCATCCATTGGAGCTAAAAATAGTCCAGATTCACTGCTCTTTGGCTTAGGTTTTGTTCCCGAACCTTTTAAAGGAATGATGCATTCCTGATGCTGTTTTCCCTCTCCCTCAGAGGAATTAGGTGCACCACATGGCAGACCACAGACCCAGCTCCAAGCTATATGTAATGGCTTTCCAGGCAGTCCATCAGGCCGGTGGTCACCTGCTAATGCCCTCAGTGGGCGCCTCAGAGCTCTCACAGCCTTGGATAGCAGTTCTATCCAGCCTGGGAAATGAGGCAAGTCCAAAACAAAAATCTACACCTCTTCCAAGGTGACCCTGCTCCCAATAGAGGGAAGCATTAACTTTGAATTGAAGATTTTACCATTTCTCCCTACTTCCTTCTTCAATCATGTCATGACCAGCTTTCTAAAATTTGTTCTGCCCTGTCCCTGGACAAATGATGTTTTGGTCTCTACTTTTTTCTCCTCTATTGAAAATGAAAAGTCTAATCCTTAAAAATTCATCAATAACTCTTCTGAAAAGACAAAGGAATGAATTTGGTCCCCTCAGGCTTTTAGCAGGGGTCAAAATAGATCCCCTAGGGGAAAGAACCTCTTCAAAACACACACTGTCTTTGTCACCAAGGTAAAAATCTTCACATTTCATGCTGTTAAGTCCTAGGAATAAACCTATTGTGTTGGTTAAGAAATCGGGGCTCAGAGAAGTGGAAGGTTAACTTGTGGCCAATTAACACAGTTGATTAAAATTATAGAACTAAGAAAGGCAAAGCCATGAGGATGCCTTTCCTAACACTGACCTCCTCACTTTGTTCAATTCCACAGTCTCAGGGCAGAGCCTTAATGTCAGCCATTTTGTCCACCAATGAATGAATGAATGAATGATAAACAAAGCACTTATTAAGCACCCTTTATGTGCAAAGCTCTGTACTAAGTGCTAGGAATACATACAGAATAATAAGATAACTCCCCTCTCAAGTTCATCTCCCAATGGGGAAGACAATACATATGAAAAGTTTCAGCCACAAGGTTCCATATTTCTCAAGGTGCAGTGGCAAAGCTCATATTAATGCCTCTTCTTTAATCTCTTTTCTACTGATATCAGTTTCTGATGTTAATATAATGCATGGCACTGTATCAGCCATGGTTAACCACTCTTCCCCACATACTCTTTGCTTCCCATTCTCCTATTAATATCAGGTCTGAAACCGGGTTCTTCTCTGATCCCAGTGTGAGAACTAGTTCTCATCATAGACCACAATCTGTACTACCTGATTTCTCTAAGGGAAGAGTGACCCCTATTAGTCATTTACACTTGGCAAACATACACAGACCATAGAGGTTTTGTAAAGTGTCTTCCATCTGGGACCACAGACACCACCCCTATGTCCTGAGACATTAACTGAATCTTTGAGCACTGGACAAAACCGAGAGCTCATACCAAGGGAAATAAAAAGACAGATGTCCAATACCTTCATGAAGAGGGTCCCAGTAGAGCAGCAATCTTGCTACAACACACTTCTACTGAAGCAAACCGGGATGAGTGTCCCTATGCTTGAAGAACATAGAGGATCCTTCTGTCCAATGTCCATTTCAACCCCCTCCTTTTTAGTACAAAGAACATTACATGGTCTTCCCAGGACAGATCATTGGTCTTCTTTCCTTGACAGACCAGTTGCCTCATCAGGAGACATGCTAACAGCTTCTATCACTTGAGACAGAACCCAGCTCCCAGAACAGCTGAGTGTCCCAAGGCATTGTCAGGATGCTCACCCGGAACATTAATCTAAGGAGTGTGACTAGTTCCTTGAAACCCCTTCACAACCCCTGGAGTAAACAGTATGAGGTCCTTCTGTTAGTGTAGCATCACCCTCCCAGACATACATATGGGGAAAAATGTCTGCCTCCATCCCACCCTACACATAGTGTCTAGAACCAGCTAATTTTAAGAATAGAGAAGTTGCTCCAGAGATAAGCTATCAAAAGGGAACCTCCTAAGGACACTTGAGAGTGAAGACTTCTTTTTGCCTCTCTTTGTATCCCAAATGCTTAGCAAAGTGCTGGCACATAATAGAAATATAATAAATACTCATTCACTGACTGACAGAGAGCAAGGTATAATAGAAAGGATATTAGTTTTAGAACCTGGGCTGAAAAATGCAGGTTCAAGTCCCAATTTGGGGATTTAATATATATGACTGTGGGCAAGTCATTTAAATGTTCTGTACCTCAGTTTCCCTATCTGTGAAGTTGTATGATAATACCTGTAATATTTATCTCACAGAATTATTGTGAAAATCAAATCAAGAGATATATAAAGAACTTAGTAAAATCATAAAGTACTAAATATTGTGTTATTACCACCAGCATCATTGTAAGATGTCACTAGAGGCTGCTAGGTAGTCCGGGGGATAGAGTGATGAGTCCTGTAGGGAAGACTAGAGTTTAAATTCTGCTTTAGACACTAACTGTTTGATCCAGGGCAAATAACTTCTATCTGCCCCAGGTTCTTTAACAGTAAGAAAGAAAATAATCAGAACATTTTTTCTCACAAGGTAGTTATAAGGAGCAAATGATGTTTATAAAATTCTTCCTTAGCACAGCATCTGGCACACAACACTAAATATTTATTCCCTTTCCCCTTCCCCCCACCTTAGACCACCTCTGATACTCTTAATTTTCCTCTGACGATTTCCAGAGCTATATTTAAATTATGTGAATCAGTCAAGTGACCATCCAGGAAGGCAACCATCATGGAACCACTATAGGCTACTATTGTACATTTCACACACTACCTGGCCACGGCCCTAGGCTGTTAGTTAGAAACTTGAAGCTCTAGAGGAGTTGATTGTTTATTAGCAAAGTGAGAAGCTGAATCTAAGTCTCCAATGTATAGTCATGCCCAGAGAGCCACACTCTTTTCCACTTTCTACCAAAAAATTCAAAGCACACAAATATAATCTCATTGTTGCTGTTGTTCAATAATGTCCAACTCTTTATGACGCTGTAGACCATACTGTCCACAGTAGTTCTCCTGGCAAAGATACTGGAATGGTTTGCCATTTCCTTCTCCATTAAGGCAAGTAGAAGTTAATGGACTTGTGCAGGATTACCCAGTAAGAATCTGAGGCTGAATTTGAACTCAAATCTTCTTGACTTTAGACTCAGTTGCCGCCTAGGTGAAGGATGTTGACATAAATCCTGTTACCCCCTTGAATACAATCAATTGGCAAACACCACCTATGTGCCAGGTACTTGACTTAAGAAAGCATTAATAATGCTGATTAAACTTAAAATTGAGGGTGCCTACATTTTTATTTCCCAGAGAGATGGTTGTTAAACATTTACCAACAATTTCGTGTACTCCTCTATAACCATTGCTTAAGTTCAAAGTACTAGAAAACTGAGAATGAAGTCACCAATCACCAGACTAGAGGCTTGGTCACTATGAGTTAACAACCTAACAACAATAATAATTATAATTATCATAATAACTTCACTTATCAAGAGCTTTAAGGTTTTCAAACTGCATGCCATCCACAATCTTATTTGAGCCTCATAACCTCTGCCTGTACCTCTCCAAAGCTAGGCTCCCAGACCATAGGACCAAAGCTATAAAGTAGTCAGGTGAATGCAGTCAGGCCTGAAATAGAATTCCCTTAACTTTATTTGAAAAACAAACTTTGGAAATTCAAATGTGGGTGTGAATATTACTTTAAGGGTTTATAAAGTGACATACAGACTCACCTGTCAAGGAGCCAGAATCCGAATGCCGGTTTTAATTACACCGAATATTTTACTTTCTTATGCAGAGGCATAATCAATTATCTTATTTAAAGGCATTACGATAATGTGTGTGTAAAATGGAGCCATTCCCTGTATTGCATTAGATTCTACTAATTATAGGAGAATGTTTGGAGCTAAAATGTCAGCCTGTCATCTGGATGGCATGTAATTCAGGATTTGCATTCACAGACGTGAAGGGAACTCTGAAAAAAATTGCATTCAGCCTTTCGCTCGTCTGGACTCCATCTCACTGGCTCCAGAAGCAACAAAAGAGAGCTGATCTTCACTCTTCCCAACATACTGCTCTTCTACCCTATTCCATGTGCCATGTAATCCTTCTCCTATATTCAGCAGGAGGATGGGAGAAGATGAAATGATGGGAGAAGATAAAATGAAGGGGAAGAAGTTTTAGGGCAAAAAACAAAATCCCTCCATCCTCTATTTCTTCTTTTTCCAGGAGGTAAAGACTCCTGAAAAAGTCTAGGAGATAGTCTAACTCTTTTTTTTTTTTTTTTCCTAAGGTTGGGGTTAAGTGACTTGCCCAGGGTCACACAGCTAGGAAGTGTTAAGTGTCTGAGACCACATTTGAACTCCGGTCCTCCTGAATTCAAGGCTGGTGCTCTATTCACTGCGCCACCTAGATGCCCCGATAGTCTCACTCTTTTAACCATCATCTTTCCATTTTCCTGGAACCTCTTTCCAATCTAGGGGCAATAACAATGATCTGCCTTGAAATTCTCCCTCCCTTTAGCATTATTTTTTGTGGGAACTTTTAGGATTTAGACAATGGTCAGTCTTGAAACTCTCCTTCCCCTTAGCACTATTCCTAATAGAGGCTTAAGAAGCCTCTAGGGTTTGGACAAATGTCCATCGTCCTAAAAAGAAGGACATTCAGTGTTCCTGTTTGAGATCCCCAACAAAGAGAGAAGTGTCACCTCCCAAAGTAGCCCATTACAATTCTAGAAAGCTCCAATTATTAGAATTTTTGCCCCTGGCATCAAGTCTAAAGTTACTTCTTTCTGAAGTTAATAGGATCATATATTTAAAGTTAGATAGGATCTTAGAGACCAGCAAGTCCATTTCCTTCATTTTACAGATGAGGAAACTGAGGCACAAAGAATTAAAATAACTTGCCCAGAATAACATATCCAATAAGCATCGGAGATGGAATTTGAACCCAGATTTAAATTCTAGCACCATATCTCCTGCACTGCTCTGCTGCCCCAGCACTCTTGATTTTGTCCTCTGGAGCTAAACAAAACAAACTTAGTCACTTCTCCACAGGAAAATCTTTCAAATACTTGACGAAAGTCGTCGTATTCCTACCAGGTCTTCTCTTTCTGAAGCTAAATATGACCAGTTGTTTCAACAGATCGTCATACAATATGGACTCAAGAAACCATCTTGGTTGTTCACCCCTGAATGCTCAATAGCTAATGATTATCCTTAAATTGTGGCACACAAAACTGAGCATAAATCTGTGTTGAGATCAGCAGAGTAGAATATAGAGTCCAGCAGAGGACAGAGATATGCCCAAGATTGTACCAGGTTTTTTGGCTGCTATGTAATATCACTGACCCCTTCATCTCAAGCCCTGAAGAAGGTACTGGCAGATAAATCTTTATCTTCCTTGCTCTCATGAATCATCTTGCCTTGATGCTCTCTCCAGGTCATCCGTTTCCTATGACAGGTGAATGAAGCTCTTTCACTTTGAGGTTTATTTTAGAAAGAGGTTCTGAATACATTGAAAGCCAGCATAGTTCAGTATCCTCAGTCACCTTTTTCATTTGGAGAATAAAACCAAATCTTCCACTGCATTGCAAAGCAAAAAAAAAAAAAAAAAAAAAAAAAAAAAAAAAACCAACCCAGGACTGGAGAGAGGCAAGAAGGATATTAGTTCTAGTTTAACACCACAATTTGTTAACTTTGTTACCTTAAGTCACTGGTCTCCAAGCCTCAATTCCATTATGTATAACATAGGAATTAATAAGAAGAATAACTCTACTACCTACATCTTTGGGTATAATTACTTTATGGAAAGTAGGGGAGATATAAATGTAATGTGTCAATACCTTCATCTTCATCTTCCTCTTCTTCCTTCTCATCATCATCAATAGAGATGCTTTCCCCATCTATATCTACAATTTTCCATTTCAACTCCAGCTGCTTTTTACCTTTTCAATACACAGACCTGCCAAAAACTTTTGTGGTCCAACTACCTGGGGTTTCCAGTCCACGGCATGATTCTTTGAATTCTTTTGAATCTTTTTTTGGATGCTTCTTTTTGTGGCCTGATTCAAGAACTTGTCCACGAGCTGGAGTTGTACCCCACTCATCAAAAGATAGAGCCATAGGTTTACTGCTTACATGTTCATTACTTTAAACAACACAGGACCCTGGTATTGTTTATCAGAGTACTAGAATCATGGAATTATTAAACATCAAATCTAATTTTATGGAGGAAAAACTGAGATACAGAGGAGCTAAATGGTTTGCCCAAGACCATAAATCAGTGGCAGAACCAATAAATATTAGAACCTAGGTCAGTTGATTCTCAATCCAGTGTTTCTTTGACTATATCACATCGAGTTCCATGGATAGCTGAAGATGTAGGCAAGGTTAGTGATTTCTGCCAAACCTGCTACCTACTGAGGAAAGGCAAGAGTGGGAGGTCTATGGTGAGTAGGTCTCCTATAAGTAGTCACCAATATCTCTCCAACTGCAGCCAAGGTGTCCATCTGGCCAATTGTGGGAGGTAGCTCTCCACCCAGCATGCCTGCCTTTCCCTCCGAAAGGTCTAAGGTTCCCAGGCAATTCTGATGAGATGACACAGCTGCCCACCCCACCTTCCCACTCTCCTTGTCCAGTTTGGCTCAGGCAGGCAGCATAATGCAGGGCTGAGAACTCCCTAGGATCCCTAGGATCCATTAAGAAGCTGATTAAAATTTGATGCTCCCATTTAACACCTATTAGCAAATTCAGTGCTCTCCTGAAGAGAGAACTTGGAAGGGGGAGGAAGACCTTCCCCAGTTCCCAACAGCACCCTGAGTGCCAGGGTGGCATCCATTAGCTAGGAGGAGAGAGAATGGAGGTGGACAGGGGGCCAGAGAGAAGTGAAGGAGGGAAAGCAAATACATTCCTGCAATAGACAAGGACCTATCTACTTCCAAGTCATGCTTCTTAAGTACAACAGGGAAGCTAAAGGGTCTGTGTTTGTCCAGCACACAAATTACTCACCCCACTGGGCAGAGAAGTAGGATGAAAGATAGCCTAGGGGCAGAGATGTAAACCCTGGATCACAGACATGATCCTTCTGAGAGTTCAGTAATAATAACATTATTATTACTTACATTTCTACAGTGCTTTGATGTTTATAAAGTTCTTTTTTCACAACAATCCTTTGAGATGAATTGCTTTCATCTTTCACATCTGTGCCCACTTCTTTACTCACACAGCAACCACCCACTCCACCTCCCTGGCTCAAGACCTCATCACCTCTCACCTGGACAATTTCGATAGCTTCCTAATAGGTCTTTCTGCATCACCCCCCCATCCCTGGTTTCCTTCACCATCCCCATTCTACCCCACTGCCACCACTCCAACCTTCTCACAGCAACAAAATTGTTATTACAAAAGTGCAGGTGTTAGGAACATCATTCCCCTACTCAAGAAGCTTAGGAAGCTCCCTATTGCCTTTTAGGATAAAATAAAAAACATTATTTGGCATGTAAAATTCTTCACAATCCAGACTAATTTCAAATCTCTTCCCTTCACATACTCCATGTTCCAATCAAATCGACCCACTTGATGTTCCTTATATGTGGCAATCTCTCTTAAACCTAAACACACAAGCTGTCTCCAAAACCAGAAATATTTCCCCTCTCCAATTTTGTCTTCTGGAATCCTTCTCTCCTTTAAGGCTCTGGTCACAGCCACTTTTATGTAAGGATTTTGCTGATAATCTGCCCCACCTGTTAGTGCTTTCATCCAACCCCACTTCCCTGAAATAATCTCAAATTTTACTTGGTAAATAATATCTACTTATCTTGAGAGACTGTGCACCATAATGATAACAAACTGGACCCAGAGAGATCTGGGTTTAAGTCCTACCTCTGACACATACTGGTTTTATAGCCCTAGACAAGTTACTTAATCTCTCAATGTTTTAATCTAAAGAAGGTTCTGTCTCCACTAGTAAACTGTTTTCTTATCAAGAAGTTCCTTCTATCAATGAAATCATAGATGGGGGCATAATCCCATCTGTGTAGCATGTTATTTCTTCCCAGACGACTGTAAGGTCCTTGAGAGCACAGATAGTAGTAGCAAAAAATTGAAATTGAAGGGATGCTCCTCAATTGGGGAATGGTTGAAAAAGTTGTAGTATATGAATGTAATGGAATGCTAATTTGCTATAAGAAATGACAAGCAAACATATTTCAGGAAAACTTGGAAAGACTTAGAAGAACTAGTTGCAAAGTAGAGTGAACAGAACCAGGAAAACATTCTACATAGGAACAGTTACATTGTAAGATCAACTACAAATGACTTAGCTATTCCAAACAATACAATTATCTAAGATAATTCTAAGGTTTCATGTGGAAAATTGCTAATTTTTTCTCTGGAAAAAATTGATGAAATATGAATGTATATCAAAGCACAGTGTTTTCACTTTTTTATGGTTCTTTTCTTTTGGTTTGTTTCTTTTCTTTTCTTTTTTTTACAACATGATTAATATGAAAATATATTTTACACGATTGCACATATGTAGTCTATATCAAATTGCTTGCCATCTTAGGATGGGGAGAAGTTAGAAAGAAGAGGGAGAATTTTTGTAACTCAAAAATTTTTAAATGAATGTTTAAATTTGTCTATGTTTAATTAGAAAAAATAAAACACTATTTTTAAAATTATAAGAAAACAGAGCTTTTCAAAAAGGATTTTTGTCTTTTATCTTTATCTCTAAAATAGTGTATACCAATCATAAATATTTAATAAACAAATACTTGTTTAATCTAAATGAAGAAGAAAACTGAGGCTCATAGAGACTGAATAATTTTCTCAGTCTCCTACTGCTAATTATTGTCAGAGCTGATACTCAAACTCAGTTCTTCCACATCCCAAAATCAATGCTTTTTCTACTTTGTCAAGTTCATTCCTCTCTTTTTTATGACAGCTAAACCATCTAAGAAAAATGAAGAATTTTATGGAAAAGGATGTAATCAAAGATCAAATAAAATAAAAACAAAACATTGAGTCTTTTTTTCCTTGGCCAACTGAGATAGCTCTTTCCCACAGCCTCTAAAATGGAATTATTTTGAGAGATCCTCCAGAATAAGTTTTATCTGTGGATAGAAAATGTTGAATTTGGAATGGAAGGGTGCTTAATCCATACATGCATATAGTGTGAGCTGTCCAATAAAAGTGTATTTGCTCAATCAATTGATAAAATATTTATTGAGCTCCTACCATATTAGGGATTCTCATCCCAAGCTCCATGAACTTTTAAGAAATATTTAGATAACTGGGTTTTGGTATAATTGATTTCCTGTGTAATCCTACGTATTTAATTTCATGCATTTTAAACCTTATTCTGAGATGTCCGTAAGTTTTACCACACTGACAAAGGGGCCCATGACATTAAAAAAAGCAGTTTAAAATCTCTTTAATTATATGCTCGCTTCTGTTCTAAGACATTATAGGCAAAACCCTGAAGAGTTTATAATCTCTCTGGAAAAACAAGACATTTCAAGATTACAAAAAGGTAACAAAGCAAGACAGTGTATATGCTCCAATTCTGTGAAACAAGGAAGATGGATCTCTGTGAAAATATTATATTAACAGGGCTCCAGAAATAATGAGACACAAAGAGATATAAGTAACTGATAGTGGCATGGGACTTCTA